>NW_026067950.1:2551262-2578891 GCF_014885135.2 Alexandromys fortis | reverse complement strand
GTGAGGAGGTGAAGGGGTGAGAGGTGAAGGGGTGAGGGAGTGAGGGGGTGAGGGGGTGAGGGGGTGGGGATGGGGGTGGGGTACAGTAGCCGTGGACTCACACGTGCACAGGAAGGCTGTCAGGCGTCCCATCACGGTTGTGGTCGGTGAGGTCGTGAATGGAGCTCACCGCGATGACTATCTGTCCGATGGTGTAGACGATGGATAATGAAATAATTGTCCTGTGTTTAAAAAGGTGAGAACCCTAGTTTATTGCAGATAGCTGTCTCTTTCCATTCTGCAAAACTCCCCGGCGCCCGGTCATGGATCTGCCCGCTTTTCAAAACTGGATAGAAACGTGGGCTCTCAGGATGGAATTCTGGTTAGAGCCTGGTAGTGTCCCACGAGATGTCCTCTGGTTAGGTGACTGCTCACAGTGGCTTTCCATCCACCAAGCCACACAAGCCTGAGTATCAGGAGTTTTTGTTGTCCCATCTCTGCAGGCCGCCGAACCTCACCAGTGACAGGCAGTGTCCCTGCTACTGTTTGAAAATGATACAGTTTGGTTGGGGCTGGGCATAAACAAACCAAACCAAACCAAACCATGATGAACGCACAACCTTCTAGAGTTCACAGTGCTGTGTTAGGAACGTGATAGCAAGCAGAAACAAGGCCACAGATGTCCTACAAGCTTCTTCTCCTTGACGCTTCCTTCCCCGCGCCTATCCTGCCAAACCACAAAGCTCACAATGAGCGTCTGCGCCTGCTTGATGAGAAAGTCCCAGTCACTCACTTGAACTTCCCCAGCCACGAGTCTGCGATCAGGGCTCCGAGAATCGGAGTCAGGTAGCACAGGGCAGCGAACGTGTGGTAGATGGCCGTGGACAGATCGTCATCCCAGCGAAGGAAGTTTCTGAAGTACAGGACCAGGAGTGCTTTTGGCAGGGGCAGGCGGGAGAGAGGAACCGAGTTAGGGCTGGCGAAGGGAACACTCGCTCTTACAGAAGGGAGAGGTGAGCCCGAGACTTACCACGCATCCCATAGTAGGAGAATCTTTCACAGAATTCATTGACCACGATGAAGAAGATGCTCACGGGGTACCCAAAGCAGCTCTGACAAAAAGGAAAATAATATCCAGACATGTCCATCACTGGTCCACACTCACGTGCCAGCACCGGAGGCTGGGCAAAGATCCACGGCACACTTAATAAATTCTCAGTGCCATTCAGACCCAGAATCTTGAATTCTGTGATTTCTACAGCCTGTGCTTGTCATCCCACATAGATTGCAGTGAAATAAATCAACGAGCATGCGCAGGAAACGAAAGGACATCGGCACGAGCATGCGCAGGAAACGAAAGGACATGGGCAGAACTCAGGACCGCTCCTTACACATCAAGCACAGCGTGTCAAGTGAACAAAGCCCATTTGCAGCCACCGAAGGACAGAACACTGCACAACTTCCAGGATAAAGACACAGGAGAAGGGCAAAGCATACTTACCCGTGACTTGGACATCCCTGAAAGAAAAACAGAACACCAACGTTAAAGTCGTGTTCAACTCAGCACCCGTGGCTTCTCTGGGATCCCAAGCCAGGACTCTCCCATCACATCTGCAGTGAGGACCGGTGTCCTCAGGCAATGCTTGTGATCATTCAGGGGGAGAAAGAACCAGTGCCCAGAAAATCATGCCCAAACCATTTCCTCCTCAAACACTTCAAAGGCCACCTCTGTATAAAACCCAAGCATTCCGGTGTGGTCTTCACTACCTCACAGCTCCTCAGAGTCCTCTGAGGGTTAGATCATTGAGGTGTAGCATGCTTTGGGGTGCCTAATTCAGAGAGAGGATTCAACCACTCTTTCCTGTTCCTAACCCTGCCTTCCTTCCGGCCCTTCTCCATGCAAAGACCCTGTGAAACCCAACTGTTTGTCCATTGAATATGCTGAGTGATCTCTCAAAGTTTGTAACATGGGATATGGCCACCTGTTGCTGGGTGCCCTACCCCCTTTAATGTGTCCCTTTCCACTCAAGCTTTAGCCTTGGTGTTGACGTTCCCTTCACACAGTGTGGTGTAAGGATGGGTCATTCCTGTTCTTACCTCCCTACGGGATTGAGTCTCTCAGTGGAAGAAGCATGTGACACACCTTAACATCCCTGTCTCTCTTATGGTACGCACTGTGACAACAGCTGTTGTCAGCAGAACAAATGAGAAGAAGGTGAAAACAAGAACCATGAGATTCCAAACTTAGTGTGGCATTTTACTTCCTAATTCTGAGGCGCATCCTTCAGTCCCATGACCTCAGAAGCAGAGACCTCTGCTCCTCTGTCTCCCTCCTCTGAATTTTGGGGTGTCTCACACCCTTGTCTCTGGTCTTCTCTAGACCTTCTCTGTTTCCAAAAACGACATATTGCTCCATATTTATCATACTGTGTCCCTTTTCAGGGGAACCCACCCTCTTCCCGTTTCCCAGACTCAATTGACCTCATCTTAAGAGTTCTTTGCTCCTGAGGCTCCCTGCCTCTGTTAGGAGCCAATGGCTCAGCAGTCGAGGGTTACAAGCTGGGCTGTTTCTGAGACTCTCTGGGCGGGGGGGGGGGGGGGGGGGGGGGGGGGGGGGGGGGGGGGGGGGGGGGGACTTGTGGGAACAGACTGCTGGGCTAGCTCAGAGCTGCTGACTCCGTAGGTCTGCCAGACATGTGCGACTGCATTTTCTATCCAGTCGCAGGGTTGCACGCATTGAAAACTGCTGCATGGGGGAATTAGAAGTGATGCCGAAGCCCTGGCTGCGGCCGCTGCACGCTGCCCTGCGCAGGGTGACCACCCTGCACAGCTCTGCTGGAAACCACTCTGGTCACTGTGTCTCCTATCAAGACGCAGGGAGGATCTCACTGTCAAATAAGCTCCAAGGTGACTTGGATGCTGCAGTCTAGGGACCTCACACTCTGAGAAGCGCATGTCAGCTGTGGTATTGTTGCCTGGCGGATCTCTGTATGTAAAGATCATCACTCCTCTGGCCCTGAGAACCAGGAAGACCAGCTAACTACCCAGAGCAGGAAGCAAAGGAGAAGCTGGGCAGGTACTGACCCGCCACTGCTCCCCGTCTCGGTCTCTGCTCCCCATTCACATTCCTCCCTCAGAACTGCCACTACGTACGGTCAGTCTGTGTGACTCCCACATTCGTCCCACAGCAAGCAAAACCCCAGTTCTGCAAGAGGAACTCTTTTCTTGACCTAGACCATGTAGTCCTCCCCCCCAACCAGCCCCCGTTCACCTCCCTGGCAGGTACACCCCTCCCTACTCCTGTCAGCTGAGCTGGGGGCCCTCTCCACTTGCCTAACTCAGCCGTGACCCCAGACATCAGACCAGACTGTCTTGTGTTTCTCCCCACTTCAGCGTGTTTGATGTTATTTCAGCCCTTGCTCCAAGGAAGGAAATAACACCATCCTGATCTCCCAGGACTCCAGTTCCCAACTCTTCCTGCTCTTGAAGCTGGAGCCAGAGATTTCACACCATAACCAAACTGTTTTTTCCCCCTCAGTTAAGAGTTCGTTGATGGAAAGGGTTGCTTTGAAGGTGCCATGCATAAAATGAGAGCCAGGGGGTCAGACTTGCGGTTGAATCTCAGTTCTCCCAGCTGGCATCCGGGGTCCTGGGCAAGCCTGGGTAACTGGATAGCAAAACAAAGATAAACAACACCCCCTGCTTTGTAAGAGCTCACAGGGGGCCAACAAGATGGATGGCCCAGAGGCCCAGAGGGGAAGGGCACTGAGATCAAGGTTGAAGACACAGGCTCCATTCACAGAATTTACACTTTCAGAAAACAGGCTCTTGCAAGCTTTCCTGCAACTGATACAAACATGCATGCACACATGAGCTCACGCAGACACTGTGGAGAAAGAGTCTCTGTGAAGGTTTCTCTACCTGGCTTCGTGCACTAGTAAAATGGAGGCACTACGGCCAGGAGCCTTCCACCTTGAATGGCGCTCTCCAGTGCTCACGGAACAAGGAGAAGCCAAGCTGAGCACCAGAGACCAACCCTCTGTGTTTCCTGTCTGTGGAGGCCTTGCGACTATCCCTTGGCTGCCATGACTTCCCTGCTGGGATGGGCTGTACACTCTCCACTGTCAGCGTTCATCCGCACACAAGGAAGAGTCTTAAGTCACCAGGGAGCAGGGCAGAGGAGGCAAGCCCAGGCTAAGGGTGTTCTTCAGTGTCCTGATTTATCCCAGGGTGGCTTGTGTTCTTGAAGAAACAGCAGTGCCCCTAATGTTCTATCTACTTTGAACCTCAGAGCATGTGGCCTCCCCATGGCCTAAGGACAAAGCAGGGAGTGAGACATTAGAGCCCAGGATGTCCTCATGAGGAAGAGCGGTCAGCCCAGAGTCCACAGAGCCAGGGCGAGTTTCACCACAGTGGCGCCCTTCTCATGTCCCTAGGCGCTCTGGTTCACAGGGGAGGACCCTGTATCTCCATGGCAGGAGCTGTGCATTTCCGCTAAATATTACCTAGCACTGGTTTACATTAAATGCTTATGTGGTTATGGGAAATATTTGGTGGGCTGAGACCTTAGCTGGCCTTTCATCACATCTAGAATTTTATCATGGAAAAGGAGAGTCCGACCTCACTCAAGCAAAACCCTGAGATGTGGGACCCAGCCAACCAACGGGAAGCATTTTGTGTTTTGAAAGGTGTGCCTTCCCAAGAACTGCCTTCATCATTCGGGGGCAGAGGTCACTCAGTTCTTTTTATAGAATCCAGAGCTCTCTGCTGGCCGCACACCAAAGTCAGCATTTCTTATCTGAATGTCCCCGTGTCAACAGGACCGCTATCATAGAAAGGCCAAGTGCAGAACCCGGGAGCACAAGTTCCGACGTGATCTGAACTCAGATTTCAGTTTCCACAAGGCTTGTCTACTTTAGGCCATCGCTGTGTTGTCGTCCTGGTTACCACACTCACTCAGCAGGCTGGAGTGACGTTTCCAGAACAGTTCCTAGAGCCCTGGGAGATGTAAGCAGGATCAGGGACCACATCTAGACTCCAGATGCCCTTATCTAGAGAGCTCAGTGGAGCCAGTGTGTCTAACCACTGACTAAACATTGGCTTTTGCTGTTACTATGTCTGATAGATAGGACATAATAGATATGACTTTCTACTGTCTAGAAATTTTAGACAAAATTACTGACAGTCAGGGCACAGTACGCATGTCTCTCACACAAACTTTGGAGTGCAGTGGAGGGACAGAGAAAGCAGGGAGAAGGGTGAGATTCTAGTGAGAGTCACTACTTCAAAGCATTTCTCCGTTAGCAGGGACATCTCCCCGGGACTGGGACGTACGCAGAGCATATTTTAAACCATGTAGAGTTAGGATCTCTAAGTAGTGCTTTGTTACCTAGACGTCAGTACAGTGATAGCGGGTTAAAGGGGAAGTGTTCTGAGAAACGTAACTCATCATCGATGGCAAAGATCGTGATGATGTTTTCATCCTTGTTCAAACACCAGGGAGTATATTTATACAAACCTGGAGGGGCAGTATATTGCAATCTTGTGGGCGTACACCACCCACGGTTGGAACGTCATATGACCGAGGTCCCTCAGCAACACTCAGATCCCACAGTGCACTCCCAGGGGTTAGGTTTGGGATCTTGGAAAAGAACAAAGCCTTCGCTAAGGTCTAAGAAAGGAACCCGCACTTTCAGAGGGAGAAAAAAACTATTTCCTACCACTTCTAAAAATATCCATGTCCTACCCTCTGGGGGTTTTTCCTTCCCTGGAAAAAAGAACTTTGCTGATGATTACAGACCTTGAAATATGGACCTTATCTCGAGTTGTTCAGTGGGTGAAGAGAAACACCACACCAAGAAGAGTCAGCATGATAATGCATCATGGACTGTTCTTTCTGTACCATTCATTGCCAAGGCAAGGGAAGCCAAGCATGGTGGTCCTAGCTCTGGGGAGGCAGAGGCAGGCAGGTATCAGTGAGTTCAAGGCCAGCCTGGTCTACATAATGAGTCCTAGGACAGCCAGCATTACGTAGAGAGACCTGTCTTAACCAAAACCAAACACCCCAAGAATAAAGAAACTGCCTAAATGCTAAAAGGATCAGCTTAATGTTAGGAACCTTACCAAAGACCTGACTGGCCATGGTTGTTGATCTGAGTCCACACCCCATGAACCTGCTGAGTCTGAACAGGTGTGATGGTTATCAGTACAGCTCCTCAGGAGACGGACACGGAAAATAAGCCCACTTAGCTGCTGCCTAGCTTCAGCTCCTCAGCAGTGGGTACCACATACCACAGAGTGCCAATAGCAGCTCCTGACATGTCTGTGTTGCGGGCCAGATGCCAGGGCGCTCTTTCTGTTCGACCTACTTCGGTGATAATGTGCCCTTGTATATCATTCCCATCTGCCAGTCAGACCACGCTCTGTTTCGTGCGTACACCACAGCTGGGTCCTCGTCTCAACTTAGCATCCACTGCTTAGTCTTGGGGCACAGCTCCTGGCCAGCACATGCAGTTTGTGGGGTTATAATCCAAGGTACCGCATGATGCTGGTGACTCAAAAACAGCCTAGATCCAGGGTTTCACAGTCCTGGAAGCCAGAGGTCTGAGATCAGAAGTGTTATCAGAGTTCTGCCCTCTGTGCCTGACTGGGAGAATTGTCTTCATGCCCACACAGCATCCTTCTCATGTGCGCACCTATACCCACAATTTCAGCTATAATAAAGATATTAAGTGTTCTGAACTCTCAGCCCATCCCACTCTACTACAGCCTCATCTTTATTAGTCACGTTTGCAACCCCTCTGGTCTCTAGAGACATCACATTCAGGACACTGGGGGCCTGGGCTTCTCTACAAAATGAACTTTGGAGATGCAAATCCCAGCCCTTAATGGCCAGAGGCTGTTTGTTATCTACCACTAGTTACTTTATGCTGCGACATCCTCAGCGCTTTAAAATGGTTTCTAAAGGAGCAGGGAGATGGCTTCGTCAGTAGTGACTGCTGTGCAAACTTGAGGACCCAATTCAGATTCTTGGTATTCATAGGAAAAGCCAGGCATGGCAAACCTAAATCTCAGCATTGCAGAGGCAGAGATACGAGGGCCTCTGAAGCTCACTGGTCAGCCAGCTGATAAGCCGGAAAGACAGAGACACTGTCTGAGAAAAGAAGGTGGAGAGAGATTAGGGAAGACACTTGACATTGTTAGACATGGTGGCACACACTACACCTTTAATCCCAGCACTTGGGAAGCAGGGGCAGGCGGATCTCTGTGAGTTTGAGCCCAGCCTGGTCTACAGAGTGAGCACCAGGATAGGCCAGACTACATAGTAATACCTTGTCTCAAACAAACAAACTTAAAAACTTCAAGAAAAAAAAGGTACTTGACATCACTTTCTGGCCTCTACACACATGTGCACCTCTATACACACAGTCTTGTCTTATAACCAGACATGATTCTCTGACCACACCTTCTGTTGTGAGTCAGCAGACAGGGTCTTGGTGGGCCGCAGGATTGAGTTATCTTTGGACAAGATCAGAGATCACTCAGTCCCAAACTGCTTCATGACAGGGAAAAATCAGCTGGCTAGAGTTAGTATGTAGCAAAGCAAAAGACCTGGGAAGTAGTCCTAAATTCTGCCCAGATATAGACAGGAACCAGGTGCTAGGCTAGCATGGTCTCCCTAGGCATCACAATGGTGAACTATGGTGGTCTGAATGAGGATGGCCCCCATAGGTTCATATATTTGAACGCTTGGTTGTCTGTTAGTGGAACTGTTTGGGAAGGATTAGGAGGCGTGGCTTTGTTGGAGGATGCATGTCCAGTATTTTTGTTTTGTATTTTTTTAATTCTTAACCATCCCAATTAGTTTCTCCTCTCTCTCTCTCTCTCTCTCTCTCTCTCTCTCTCTCTCTCTCTCTCTCTCTCTCCCCCTCCTTTCCTTCCTTCCTTCTTCCATGTCCCCTCCAGGACGGCCATGTGCTCTAACCCTCTGGAACTGAGTCCCAATTAATGCTGTCTTTTCTAACTTGCCTTGGCCATGGTGTTTTGTGATGGCAATAGAAACCGACAATAACCCTTGCTCTCCGGGCTAGTTTCTTTATCTACGCTTGGACGTTTTACTGCAGAAGAGCCTTGGGTCAGGGCTTAGCCTAAGGCTCACTTGAAAGGCCTGGGGATGACACAGAAGAGATGCCTGTGTTCCCTGATTTCAGAAGAGACCTCTGGAGGGAGACAGAGGAAGCCTGAGAGGGGTGGCTGCCACCTCCTGGGCAACACATTCCCTCTAGCTCAAGCTGGAGATTCCCAACAGAGGCAGAAACCTGCCTACCAGCAGCAGGGATGTGTGTGGGCTGGATGGATACACAATAGATCCTGTCTATTTTCACAGCAGAGAACAAGATCCACACTATCTACATACTGCTAACTTAAGAGAGTTAGCCTTTCGTCTTTTGCAGAGTTTGTTCTGAAGACAACTGAGACCACAACTTCCATATGCGACATTTGCTCTGTTCTTAAGATGATAAATCGGGACTAGAAAATACAAGCCTGCTTCACTATGGTGAAATTAATCTGAAAGACTTGGGACAGAATGAAAATGCCCCTTATTGACATTTAGATTGTACACATCTCATTGCCAATAGAAAAAGATAAGAAAATTCTAGAAGTAGATGTTGGTAAAATGTGTGCATTTTAAATTCTGTTACATATTATTTAATAATGCTCACTGTAAGTGTTAAGTAACCTTTTCTTTTTCTAGTTTTATAATCTGGTGTTGAACAAGCATGGAGGAAGGGGCTGCTTTGAAGAGAGAATGTGTATGAATGAGGGAACAGTCTGCCCAAAGACAGTCTGGAGACTCCCCCCTCTCCACACACACCCCCCCTAACACAGTATCAATAAAGTAAGGCCTGGATCAGCGCTCCCCTCACCGCCTCCTAGTCTTCAGACAGAGCACAGCCCCCCAACACCTCCCCGTATCGTGAGTACGCACTCGTGCCCTTTTAGGACCCTGTGCTACTTCAGATCCAGGAGCCCTGGGAAAGGAGCGCACCGAGTAAATTCACATGTTTGTCTTGAAGAGATGATTCTTTCCCTCAAGAATCTTTCAAATCACAAGTGAACCCTTTGTTACAAAAGCTTGTCCCTGAAGGCAGGCTGCAGGCATTTTAAAGGGTTTGGTTTCAGAACCTTGCCTGTGTCTTCCTACCTAAGAATACTTTGTAGCCTTTCTAGTCCTGAATCTGATTCTTAAACCAAAACCTCCTAGTGAGGCACATGTGCGTTATCCCCTCTACCCACCTCCTATCCAGTGGCTGGAAATCTTCCCTGCATTGAGAACTCCTGCCATCTGGTGAGGGAGCAGCCCTCCCTCTTCTCCCTGGACAGTGTATTTCCTTTTCTTCTTCTGTTTTTTTTTTTAAAGATTATTTTGTGTGTGTGTGTGTGTGTGTGTGTGTGAGAGAGAGAGAGAGAGAGAGAGAGAGCGCCAGCACTCATTTACATGCCCTGTGAGTGCAGGTGCCCATAGATTCCAGAAGGTGGCGGTAAGGCCCCTGGAGCTGGAATTACAGGTGGTATTTTATGTGGATGCTAGGAACCAAACTTGGGTCCTCTGTAGAACAGAAAGTACTCATTACTGTCGAGCCATCTTTCCAGTCCCAGCAACAGCATTTTCCAAGCTGAGCAGAGCTTTACGTCTGTCCTGACAGCCAATAGCAGCTGGGCTTGTAAACCAAGGGACGAAGTTACAAAACAGAGACTCTGGTTCCTTGTGTTGCAACCTCAGCGTTACAGGATTCTCTGAGTCAATCAATGTCACTTGCTCTCGATAACATTGCTCTTCCTCGTCTCTGTCATGGGGGAGGAATGTGCAGCTGTCCCTCGGGACTCACCCTTGTTTTTATTTCCTTATCAGCTCACCTGAGAAAGCTACCCACTTTCCCTCCTGCCGGGGGTAGAATCCACTTGCCACTGTGTGGCGGAGCTCTGGCCCCAGAGTAGGAACAGAGCAGAGAAGTCACAGCCTCTAAGTGTAGTTCCATGCTATGTGGCCATTCTGTCCCCAGTGGTTCTCCTTGGAGAATGGGAGCATGCCCTTCCTTCTGCTAGCGAGGTTCCCCGGAAGGTGGACCAGCCTGCTCTCTGCTCTCCTGCGATGCCTTGGGAATCTCAAGGGCAGAATGAAAACCGGAAAATCCGAGAAAACGAGAAGCGTGATCTCTCTAGAGTCCGCCCCCCAAGAGGCACCGTGGGCGTGTGAACAGCAAAGCCAAGGTCGAGCAGGAAGATGGCAGCAACTCCTCCATCTCCATTGCTGCTTCCTCTGCTGTCATATCTTAGCGGAAATGTTAATTCAGAGGATAGAAGTGTTTCTAAGAACTTCGGTTCCTGCCCTGAGGATACGATCTACTCCAGGAGGGCTGCTCCATGACCTTCTGTGGGAAGTAAGCATCTATGTAAATCAGGGACTTTAGATCCACTCTGCCAGGCCCAGGAGACCATCACTTCATTTTGATTCTCCTGGTCTCCACAGTCATTTTTCAAACTGCCACAAATCTTCCCATCACAACGGACATGTCCTCACACAGACCCAGGGGACAGGCTGGACCAATCATTCCTACCGTCTAACTTCTAAAACACAACAGCAACATTTAAACATGGGTAAGGGTCAAGGAGAAGAGGGAGCAGTCAGTCATGATCACTTAGGGTCACTGTAAGCCATCATTCTCAGAGTGTGGTCCTGGGATCAGCAGCAAGGGCATCCTGAGAACTGTGTGGAAGCCCATCCTTGGCTCCTATCCCAGTTCCATGGAGCCAGATACTGAGAGGTGGCGCTCATCCAGGTGTGTTCATGTGTGTAAAGTTAGAAAGCCACCTAGGGATGGAGCACCGTGGGTAGAGTGACTGCCTAGCATGGGCGAAGTCTTGGGATTTGACCTTGTACGCCACAGAAGATGGGCGGAGAGCATCTGTAACCCCAGCACTGTGGAAGTGGAGACAGGAGAAGCTCAAGAGCATTTCAGATCCAAAGCATCTGAATTGAGACCCCACCACAAAAAAAAAAAGTTAAAGAAGGAAAAATACAATTAGAAATATTAGCAAGAGCCCAACTTAGCAGCTCTCTCTCATTTCTTGCTGCTAGCCAGGTCTTCCATCCGTGTGTAGAACCCTCAGCTGCCAGCTACTCACTCCTAGCCTGGAGCGGGATGCCAACTTCCCTGCCTCTTCAGCCCTGTACACTGGAGAGAATGAGGAAGGACTTTTAGATGGCTAGGTGGGAGGGAAGGCAAGGCTGGGGCATTCCTTCACACCCAAGCAAGAGGCTGACTTGGAAAAACTCCTTAAACGCGCAAATGAGGCTGAGATCTGAGGAAGGGCATGCAATAGAGCAGGTGTCTCTAAGGAAGCCGACTTCTCAAGTAACCAGGAGCTTTGGGACACAGGCAGGAGCTTGACTCAACTGTCAGAGCCCATGTAAGTACGTCAGCGAACTGAAGCATGGAACGTGTTTGATAGCAGCATCTAATCTAGCCTTGGCTGCTGCAAAGTTTTAGGTAAGAGAGATGACAGGAAAGAACCAAGTCTTAGAAACAGCGAATGCACGTCTCTCTCCTCAGCCTCCCAAAGGCGATGCCGCTGCTCTCTCCTGAGGTTGCTGCTCAGTTTGCGAGACTTTCTGTTGTTCAGAGACCAGACACTCCGAGAGGCCAGTGTGGAAACAGCCTCTCGTCCAGCATGCGTGTCTTCAGTCAGCCAACAGCAGACGTGGGCTCAGTGCCGCATCCAGCTCAGCAGCTAAGAATGCTGGACTGTTTTTAAGTGATTGAAAAAAATTGGAAATTATATAAAATGCAAGGTGTGCTGGCTCACACTTGCAATCCTAGCATTCGGGAGGTTGAAGCAGGAGGATTACTATGGGTGTGAGGCCAGTCTGGATTGCAGAATGAGACTCTGTCTCAAAAACCACCAGGGTGGATGAGTTGTGAGCACGTACACATACACAATAAATCAATAAAGTTCAATAAAAACTTAAAAGGAGTATTTTTTTAAAGTCAGCTAAAAGGGAAAAGAAAGCTATACAAAGTCTGACAATCAGTACTTGTAACTGGTTTTATTGGGACAGCTCCACCCACGTGTTGGCAGAGTGTCTGGGGCTGTTTCTACACTCCAAGGACAGAGCCCAGCTGTCACTACCGTGGGCCTGCTTAGAAAAGACTGCCGATCTCTGCTTAGAAACAAGTCTGAGGTTTAAGATTTCAACCAGACACCGGTCAGGTTCGGCCGTGACATCCACAGTCCAAGCACCTGCACAGCCTGAGTGTCATAGAGTCGCAGGTCCCTCCTTCCTAGTCATCCTCACTCCGACCTCTCACTCCTGGGGAGGGAGGCTCGCAGGTCCCTCCTTCCTGGTCATCCTCACTCCTGGGGAGGGAGGCTCGCAGGTCCCTCCTTCCTGGTCATCCTCACTCCTGGGGAGGGAGGCTCGCAGGTCCCTCCTTCCTGGTCATCCTCACTCCTGGGGAGGGAGGCTCGCAGGTCCCTCCTTCCTGGTCATCCTCACTCCGACCTCTCACTCCTGGGGAGGGAGGCCCTGTGGTGTGAACACCGGAACCACCCGTGAAGAAGCCAGACGGCTCAGGACACCTGCCTCTCTAAGAAGGCTCTCCTCCATTTCACTCACTGTCCATCACACAGTACCTGAAACATTTTTGACCTATTCTAACTGCCAACAATTGTTTTCAAGACAGCAAGTCACTATAGCATTTTTTTTTTGCCTCAAAACCACTTTTTAATTATATTATCCATTTCCTTGCTCTCGGTCTTGAAAAGCCGAGATGTCTACAAATCAAACCCTGCTTTGAACATAAACCTCTGGCTGCCGTTCTCATGCCATGCTAACCCCTGCTGCGCAACTCCAGTTGAGGAAGTTTACAAACAAGGAAACGGCCATTCCTCTGGAGCACTATGCTTTTAATATTAAGATCAATTCATCCCTATTAATTAATAATTAATCGATAATTAAGTCATTAATATCCATCAATTAACTAGTAATTTACATTAATTTTCTTCTCTTCCAGGTTTCTGAGAATTGTCCTCACCGTAGCTATCTGTTAGAAGGGCAAAACACATCTCCCACAAAGCGAATCCTGTGATAACCCAGGCACCAGATATCAGAGTCCAACATAAGCAGCTCAAAGCGGCTCCCAGCCACGTTACAAGAGTGTCAGGAGTGCAATCCGGAGCTCCTCTTAGAAGCAGGGTACCGTAGGTATCCTGATGCCTTCCGTCTAAAATGACAGGAGAACTCTTTCCGGAACAGCACTTTGCTACAGTCAACGTTCAATGTGTGACCCACTCCCTTGCTGCTATTTCTAAAACTCCTGGTGGGTCCAGTAGGAAGTGAGGCGGGAGGGGAAGGGTAGAGAGGTAAAATGAACACAATGCCAGCAGGCCACGTGGGGTCTCAGCGGCCTGTGCCCGCGCAACCTGAAAAGCGGACACTGGCCATCAACGCGCGCTCGCGGGGCTTTGGAAGAGTCCCGTTGTTATCTCGGCTTTGAAGGGACTGGAGGCCTCAGGGCCTCCTCGTCTGTGGGTCTAAGTCACTTCCAGAGCCGGCTTGCTTTGATGCAGAGCAGGCCTACTCCGGACTGCTCAAGGATGGGCTACTGAATTTGTGTGTCTTTTAAATCTGAGGGCTGTGGTAGAACCCGGAGGTCACAGAGAAGCGACTTGACTTACCCTGGGGCCAGGGATTTCCTAGAGAATTCCAGGGTCACTCTCTCAGCTAGAGGCACGGGCAGAGCAAAGCCCCCACGCCCCCACCCCCAACCCCCTGCACCGCCCCTTCCTGCCATTTCTCGCAGAACTCAGCCCAACTCCAAGACCACAGCCACTGGGCATCGAGAGAGTGAAAACCGGAGTTTCTAAGAGGCAGGCGTGGGGAGGGGTATAGCATTTATTCCCCCATCCTTGGCGTCTGACCACCTAGAGGGGACTTCAAAACTTTGTGGCTGCAGCCAGTCCGCTTCCTGCTGCCAGCGCGGAGTCATTCCCCGCCCGGTGGCACCTGCTTCGCAATCTCGCCCGGTGCCGCCCCGCGCGACAGAAGTGTCCCTGCTCCCGGAGACCCCGCCCCAGCTACCCGTGCACACGTACCCATGGTGGCGACTCCAAGGTTCCTGGCTGGCGACTGGCGAGCCGGAGTTCAGCCTCCCTGACTTTGTTTCCAGGCCCTGCCCAGCAGGCTACCTGTGGGGCTGTAGGAGTGCGAGGCGGGGCCGGCCAGGGCTCCACCCTTGGAGGAGCGAGTTTAACGTCGCTCAAACCCTACTGCAGGATACCTGTCCCTGGCTGCTCCCAGACCCTGTCGGACAGGGCAGGTGCAACTGTCCCACGTAACAGGGGCAGCTGGAGAGGACTCCCTTCGTGAGGGGTCACCTGGAGGCTTGTTAAAATGTGTGGCGCCAGGCACCACCTTGAGATTTGCTGAGTCAAGAGAGCCAAATTGGGGCAGGGAACCTTCATGTTTGACAGTCTAAAGTGCTTGTGCTGGTCCTGGGACCCCGCTTTGCTAACTGTAGCTCAGAGTCCGCTCTACCTCTGTGTGGGAAAGCTAAACTGACTGAAAACACTTTGTGTCTGGGTCCTTAAACTTGCTCTGCAGTCCAAGAGACCTGGAGTCCAGCTGCCCCAGCTCGCCCCTCCCCAGCTCCGGGATTATAAAACTGGAGCACCTGGTCGGGCCATTTTTCTCCTTTCTGGTCAGCTTTGAGGAGGTTTAGGCTTTGGAAGCCTACTGAGAAGCTTTACGATGGAAATGAAAGCGAGTTTCAGCCATTTGTTGACTGTTTATTTAGGTATTTATTGAGGAGAAACTCCCCACCAATGCATCTATCGTCATCTTGAGTTCCCAGCTTCCACCTCCCCAGTGCCGAGCTTATAGGTGCCCCACAATTGTCCTGAAAACGGCAGTGAGATATACGTAAGGTAGCATGGTCGCCTTAGCCGTTAGAGTACATTAAGTACACTCACCAACACCATCCATCTCCAGAACTGAAGCTCTGTCCCATCAAACAACTCTGCAGTTTAATCCCCCCAGTCCCTGGCAGCCACTGCTTTCCTTCTCTGAGTTAGACCCCTCTGGGTGTCCTGTGTGAGTGCACTGTGCGGATCCACTCTTAGTGGGGCTGGCAGGTCAGAACTCCCTCTCTTTAAGGGCAGTGTCTTCTATTGTATTTCATGCCTTACCTTGTTTATCCATTCACCTATCCTTATCATCTGCCCGAGGAACTCCCAGCCACCCTGCTGGGAGGTGGTGGTGTGTGGGCAAAGCCCTTTCTCAAAGGCGGCTGCACCTGTCCTTCCCTTTCCTTCAGTGGGCATAGGAGGAAGAAACTTCGTCCACCCTTGAGTGGTTGATACTCACTGACTAGCAGCTGACTTACTGGAAGACTAGTGACTGCAGGTGAAGGGACCACAGATGGTGGCCTAGGCCAATGGGGAGGTGGGCAGATACTTCCTGTCAGCCAGCCGTGGGGCCAGAGGTGAGGCCGCTGGCTCCTCCTTTGGTTGGTCTCCTCATCAGGGTGAACTTTGTGTTGTTGTGTCCCTAAGCCTCGACATCACGGGCCTCCGTGGAAAACACCCCTGCTCCCATCAGGGTTTCAGTGTGGTCCTGGTTCAGCAGCAGCATCTCCGGCATCCAGGGAGTCAGAGACTTCAGGGGTCCAGGACAGCGGCTGGTGATTTAGCACGCGGGAGGCCCATGCTGTCTCTCCTCTGCTTATTTAACCCTTCGCTCAAACATTAGTCATTTATCACCTCCAGGGTCAAGGGCTGGTGCCTGCATCAGGCACACTGGGAAACAACAGGGTCCTTTGTCCACAGGGCTTGTTTCCCAGAGGCTGGACTGCTCCTTGGCGTGTGGCGGGGGCGGCAGATCTGGGGATGTCTATGTCCTCTACACCAACTTGGAGAGTCACACTGAGCTCATTTTCTGCCCTCACCCTCCAGATCTTAGCACCGGCTTCTCTAACAGATTAAAAAGCCCAGCCGCTTAAAATACCAGAACTGCACTCTCCCCTGGCTCTGGAGGTAGAAGTAAGTGCTAAGGAGAGCAGGGTGGTGTGCTCCCTCTGAAGACCATAGGACCCTCCTCCATTCTTCCAGCTTCTGAAGGCTCCTGTGGTCCCCGCTGAGGCCGCACCCAGTCCTCCACCTCTGTCTTCAGATACCCACGCCTCTGCGCTGTCTCTGTCTCTCTCCTCTGAGGCTGCTTGCCGGGGGACTTCAGCTCCCGGGAGACTGATGGTTAAGGGACCTTTGGAATAAGCTGCAGAAGTGAGTTCCACAGCCGCAGAAGTGAGTTCCACAGCCGCAGAAGTGAGTTCCACAGCCATCCACATGAAGAGTGGTTCTGAGTGACTTGTGAGGGGGAGATTTAAAGCGTAAGGAAATGAAAATCATTTGGTCTGAGGAAAGCACATTTGGGGAGGTGTTGCTGAGGATCCGGCCAGGGCTGTCACACGCCAACAGGCAAGTGCTTACCACTGAACTACATCTCCAGCCAATGAGGGTTATTAGAAAACAGATGGAGGACAAGCAGCTAAGTTCAGGCTCCCTCACTGAGACTCTGGAACCAAGAGATGGCAGAAGAAATGTGTGTGTGTGTGTGTGTGTGTGTGTGTGTGTGTGTGTGTGTGTGGAGTCTGTGAGCCCTCCGGCCCTCAGAATATCAAGAAACGAAACCCAGAACATGGTTCTTAGAGGACTCAGTTCTACCCTTGTGTTGTGCCAAACTGTGGTGCCCTGTTTACCACATCAAGACGCATCAAAATGGGACTGGAGACCGCCTCAGTGGTTAGAGCATTGCTGCTTTCCCAGAGGACCTGGGTTCAGTTCCCAGCACCCATGTGGTGGCTCCCAGCCAACTCTAGTCCTAGGGCATCTGATGCCCTCTCTGGACTCCACTGACCTGGTGCACAGACATGCATGCAAGCAAAGCACCCATACACATAAGATACAATAATAATTAAAAAGTTAAAACGATGCAGCAATATAACTGGGTACTCCATACCGTTGTTAATTGACACTTTTTAAACTTAAGCAAATGAACTTAAAATCCCAACTTTTTTTTTTTGGCAGATTCTGTTTTCAAGTCTAGATCTCAGTCATCCTTACCCCCTAGAGTTGGTAGTTTTTCGTCTTTATCACAATATATGCAAGTCCTATGATTAAAATATTCATTGTCATCCTGGACAGGTCTTTCCTCGAAGCACTGTTTTGCTTTTCAATGTTTTGGTGTGTGAAGTTTCTAGAATATAAGAAATGAGAAAAATACATCATGAGCTCCCGTTTTTTTGCACCAGATGACCTTGACCTCTGATGCTCCTGTCTCCACCTCTCCAGTGCTGGCGTTACAGACAAGTGCCAACATCCCTGGTCTATGTGACTCTGGAGCTCAAAGTCAGGGCTCTGCGCATCTGGGCAGGCAGTGTACCAGCTGAGCCACATCTGCATCCCTGCCCTTTGTCTTCTCCGTCTTCAGGTCTGTACTGCATGTTTACTTATGGCTCCCGACTGGTCTCTAGTGTGTAAAACAGTATTTTCTCTTTATCACCGTCTCATTCTTTCTGGACAAGGGAATCGCCCGCTGTCTGCATCAGAACCACAGACTAAACCATATGAAACAGGGCCACCGACTGTCAGTCATGCTTCTGTCTGAGAGGAAGCTGGGATTCTTATCTATACATCGCGAGGGATACCTGGGAGGCAGAGGGCTGCAGAGGGCCCTTGCCGCTGCTCCTGCCTGACAAGGTCTGCTCCCCTTACTGGGTCGATGCCCTTGTTTTCCTGGAGTGAGGGAGTTATTATCCACAAGGAGTTGTGGTGCTTTTACACTCTCACTAGAGACCTCTGTCACCAAGTGCTGGACTTCACTGTGTTATGACCCCCATCAGACGTGGTCCAGTGGCCTTGGGCTTCCCATCCTTCAGAACTGTAGAAGTCAATTAAGACTCTTTATTCAGAAATCCCCCCCCCACCTGTGGCGTCCTGTGACAGCCGCACAAGCAGACCGAGTCAAGCTGTAAGGAGCCACTCCTTTTCTTAAAATAGCTCCATTTCACCGAGGGAGCAAAAGCCACCAATTTACAAACCTTCATTATGAAGTCGAGAGGAGAGGAATAGCTCAGAGCTGGGTTTTGTCTCTGAGATGGTGTTGCAGGGCCTCTCCTATGCACAGAGAGGCTTGGCCGCCACCTCAGGAATGGATGGGCTGTGGCTGTCTCACTCTGTACCCCCATCTGCTTTAGCAACTATGAATAAAGTCACGTGCAGATGCTAGCTTGGGGGCCAGGGAGAGCACACTCTGGAGGTGGGACAACAGTGCCAGCAACAATGACAGTCAACGCCCCGGGGGCGCACCACTGCCTTACCTCAGGTGAAGAAGGAAAACCAGTTCCCACTGGAGCAGCTGGCACAAATGTCGAGGAGTTACCAGTCACTTTCTGACTGCATTTAAGCTCTGCTCCACAAACTGCTGGGGACTAAGAACCTGTGGTCCCACAGGTCCCAGGCCCTAGGGGAAAACCTTCTCCTACTGTTTTGCAAAGTGGACGTAGTGCGTTAAGCTGACTCCTAAGGACTCACTGTTATACCTATAGATCAATGCATCTCAGTCCACACAGAGACGTTCCTGTTTGCAGTAGATGAATAACACAGAGACACAGCTGGCCAAGGTGGAGAGAGCAAGAGACTGAGGAATGTTCAGTCCTACATGGAACATCTACACTGTGTCCTCTCCCCAAGCCTCAGGAATCATTGTGTAAGAAAGGGCAGAAGGACTGTGAGAGTCAGAGCTGGTGAGTGTGCACAAAGAAACAGTATCTTCCAGGTCAGAGCAGAGCTGGTGAGTGTGCACAAACAAAGAAACAGTATCCTCCAGGTGAGAGTCAGAGCTGGTGAGTGTGCACAAAGAAACAGTATCTTCCAGGTGTAACAGGGCAGCTGCAGTAGGAACTGACAGCAGTTAGGACAGCGTGCACACAACCCATGCAAGCTCCAGCCTGAGCAGATCCCGCCAGGAGAGAGGAGATAGATGGGCATGAAGCCCCGCCTAGACCAAGGAGCTGTTAGCAGTTGATAGCTGCTGGAGGAGAATCACGGTTTTCTTCTTTTTTTCCCCTTTTATTGAAAATAGATTTTATTTCTCACATGATATATCCTGATTACAGTTTCCCCTCCCTCTACTCCTCTGAGTTCCTGCCCACCTCCCCCTCCCATCCATATCCACTCCCTTTCTGTCTCTTTAAGAAACAGTGGGCTTCTAAGGAATAGTAATAAAATAATAAAATAGGATAAAACAAAAGCTAAAACACAACAGTTGAACCAAACAAAACCTCCAAAGGAAGATAGCCCAAGAAAAGCAGAAGAATCAAGAGAGCCGGCTCATTTGCATGCTCAGAAATCCCATACTACTAAACTGGAAGCCGTAACATACATGCAGAGGACCCTACACAGACCCAGGCAGGTCGTGTGCACGGTGCCTCAGTCTCTACGGTCTCATATGAGGTTAGACCATGCTGTGGAATCAGGTTTTTTAAAAAAGAGTGTTGTTGCCACTGGAAGGCTGACCTTATGCCAGCGGGAGGCCACATTCCCAAGAGCACATGGGCCCCACAGCTTGGACTTGACAGGCAGAGAAAAAACATATAAAGAGGACCCAAAGTTAATGCCTAGAGAGAGGCTGGGGGAGGGGCTAGGAGAAGCTGGGGGAGGGGTGGATACGGTCAATTTCATTGTAGAAAATTCTCAAAGGACTAATAAAATATAAAAAAAAACTGATGAAAAATCAAACCATTTTGTAGAAAAGCATGTATCACTTTTTGGGAGAAGTGGAAAATAAAGGACACCAAATAACTCTTCACCTTTTTATGTTGAAAGTCCACATATAAACAATAAACAATAAAGTTCTCCTCAGACAAGTTTTCCTCCCTAAGATTCTTAAAGACACCCTGCCCCCCAGTCACACACACTGCCTGTCCAAAAAGCTAGGAAAATATTCTGAAAAATTCTTCCGGGCAATTACATCAAGTCCAGAAAGGAAGCAGAGATCCTTGATATTTATTTGGTGTTTGCTTTGATGCCTTTAAAAAAAAATGCTGGGTTGAAGAGATGCTCACTGGGTGAGCTCTTGCTGTGTGGCTGTGAGGACCAGAGTTCGGATCCCCAGAACCCACATAAATGCTGTGGCCATGGCAGCCTGCCCATAATCCCAGCACTCAGAGGCAGAGATGGAGGATCACAGAGAAAGCTGGCTAGCCAGATCAGCCAAATCAGTGAGCTCTGGGAATATGGTGGAGAAGTCAAGGAGATTCCCAACATCAATTTCCAGTCGTCACATGTATGTACACACATAAAAGAGAGGAAATAAAGTCAAGAGCATCCTAAATTGTGAAGCAAGAAAGTGGCAATCCCTCAGTCATTACTGATTTATGTGCCAATAATATGGAGTTTATCATCTGATATAAGAAGTGCTCACACGTATATAATTGTCCTACTTAAGCCTAACCGTACAAAACCATTCACTTCCCCACGCTTAGCATTAGTGATGGCGTCTTGGGGAATTACTCTGGATATCTGTCTTTGTAACTTCATATAGTATTGGGAAAAATCTATGTTTAATGCCTGGAAAATAAAGGTGAACTGTTTGGGGATATTTCTTTCTTATTAGTGCTCCAATGAGCCACCGCGTACTTAACAAGTTGATAGTCTCCTTGGAAATGCTAAGAAGTGTTCAGTAATTTATAAGTTGTTGGGAAAAGCATCTAAAAGACACTATATCTGTTTTCCAAATGTATGGACTCAAAGTAAGAAAAATCAATGAAAAATCAAATTGCTTTATATTAAATGTATATCACTTTTTGGGGAGGCCATCAGTAATTTTTTACCTTAGCTTCATCTCCCCAAGACATTGACGTCAACGAGAAAAACTGTAACTATGTGTAAACAAAACAAAACAAAACAAAAACTAACAAGCAAAAACAGTGATGCCATCTTGACCAAGAGTCTCAGGCCAGCACCACCAAGAATAAGACATGACATCATGTGCTAGACAGGACAGGCTGAGAAGGCCCTAATACTGGTCCTGGAGAATTCCTGTCCCAAATGCATGATTTTATCACAGCGAACTAAAGGAAGTGATAATATTATACAAAAACCTACTAGTCCACTTCCCAAATGTGAAGTTTCCAAAAGCAGTGAGAGGCGGGACTCAATAGGTTACATCTCTCTGTACGTTATACATGTATATGCATATATGTAATGACAATTGTAGAAGAAGCGGTTGTGAGCGAGGGGAGAGGTGATGGAGATACATGAAACACTCTTGTGTGAATTCTTCAGAAACAAAAGAATAATAAAGTAAAATATTTAAGTTAACAACACAGAGTGATTTTTAGCTCTTTATGGAGCAGTACAACTGTCACTATACTTGACTTTAGACATTTTCATTGTCCCAGAAGGAGCCTATACAAGTGGCTGCCCCCCTCAGTCACCCCATTCCCCCGAGTCCCAGCTGATTGCCAGTCCCGTCTCACTGCCGTGGAGTTGTCTCTGGACGGCCCTTGGATCCTCTGGGACTGCTTTCGTTCATAGCGATTACTTTTTGTCATTTGCTCTTACAGAAACTAGCCTCTATGATTATCAATAGTATAGTTACACTTCTGCCTTAAGGTGTACTAGCTCTAAATTATATCTACTGACTCGCCAGTTTGAAAATGACATTAATAGCGATTAAAATTCTTCTTCTCTAACACCTCTCTCCCCCGCTTCCGATTAAGTAGTCTTGCTGTGCTTTTTAGATCTGTTACTGGGCTCTTCGACAACTTTACCTTACACGTGGGACTATTTTCCCCCTTTCCGAATGGAGGACACAGAGGCCTTACATCTAGGAAGCTCCGAGGCTTGCTCTTTACTTCTGCATAACCAGAGCCGGTAGTGTCTATGTTATGGTTCACAACAGCCTTCTGTGAATGGGTTAAAGGAGGATTCTAGAAACCAATGTCCAGCACACATGGCTATCTTACTTGGTTCATGGAAATGTCGACGGCAGAACCAAGTGAGAGAGCCTAATCGTATTTTCCCCTACATGGCTTCAGCCCTATACTCCAGTGCCAGCCGAAAGCAATGCCCTCATTCACTGACAAACAGATCACTTTATACAAGCCTCTGCTGCCTCTGCTCCCTCTGCCACCGCCTCCTCTTCCTTCTCATCCATGTCCTCAGCAGGGTCTTACTGCGCAGCCCAGCCTGTTTTCTCTGTAATCCCCCCAGGCTCAGGCTCCTGAGTGCTCGGATTATGGGTGTGTTTCCCTATGCCTCGCCTGTTTTCTTCCTTTTCATAGCTGCATTTGTTCTTCTTATAGAATAAATACATGCTTTCACCTTGAAGGTTGTCCAGCCATTCTTTGGTATGGGCCATGGGGGTACATGCAGACGCCATAGAGATCGCCAACAATACTAGTCAGTCCTAATCTCTCAACTCCCGGAGAGCTCAGTGCTAAAGATTTATTAACGCGTGAGTCGTGAGAGGTTGACAAGGCAGCGTCATTTGGGGATGTGTGGGTAAGGTTTTAGCTTCCATGCCCCACAGCTAAGACCCTAGCCCTTTCAGACACCTGGATGACAGGCCTGGCTTTTGTCAGTCTGGGTAGATAACACCCTTCTGTGCCACAGCGAAGAGCCTTTGCCTATGAAATGGCAAACACATTTTTTTTTCTAGAAAATTATGTAATTATGTTTCTGTATTTGTCTTTTTAGTTCTGTTGACTGAATCAGGACCTCACCCATGGCAGGTGAACACTCTTATCAGTGAGCTAGCTCAGTCCATCTTTATCTTTACTTAATTTTTACATTGAAGGCCTGCACTGTTGGGTCTAGCTGAAACCTTGAAGAATGATCTTCACTTGTTGTTTTGTTTTGTGAGACAGGGTCTCACTATGTAGCTCTGGATGTCTAGGAACTTACTATGTATACCAGGCTGGTTTCTACTTCTCTCAGGCACCTGGTCTGGTCTCAGAGACTTCTTTGCTGCTTGACTTGTCTGAGAGGGACTCTCAGCTTTTATTGCTTACTCTGGCAGTGAGGGGTCCCAGTGGGTCTGCTCAGCTTCAAGGACTTCCTGGAGCTATTTTAATTGTTTGCCCTCTGGTTGGAGGAGTTTCCTGCAGGATGGAATGTTTCAACCCTGGAGGAAACTGTTAGATAATATGCGGGTCTTGGTCTTTTCATCAATTGTGGTAGGGGTGGGGATGCTAACCAGCAAACCTGTTATGAGTAAAAATTTTTACATATGGATTATTTTAGAGCTGCGTGGTTTTCTATTTCCTTCATGTTTTATATTTTATGAAGAAAAATCTAGTACTCATATTAATCTCTACAAGTAAATATAATACTCCATTCTCCTTTGTGTCCTCATATACCTGCCCAGATCACAGTCACCCACGTCATGCCTTCAGAAAGAAAACAGAGTGAATGGGACAAACCTCCAAGGGCTGCCAGGCACTCACCGACTCAGGATGAAATTGTCTTCCTTAGGAGCAAATCTCCCTGGCAGGCAGGTAACAGGAGAGAACGGTGGGGCAGAAACAAGGCTGTAAATGAGTAATGCTGATAGCTGGCGCTGTGTTGTTTCAAGGTTCACGGTACACTTGTCTCTCTAATGATCGTGTACGCCCACAGCTGCAAAAATCACCCATAAGAACATTCATGATTCTGGGTTTTGTCAAAATACCACTTGGGCTTTCAGGGCTAGTTTAAAATTCTGCTGAGTGTTTTCCCAACGCTCGACTTCTGTCTGCGAGGGAGGAGGGGGCAGGGGGCCTGAAAGGAAAGGAAGCAGGGGTGGCTCATTTGTTTTTCTTCTTCATCACTTCCAGGCCGTCATTGGCTGACACAGGCAATTAACACAAGCCGGATAAGATAGGATTCTGTGCTTGGCTGCATTTCTCAGAACAACTACCCTCTCCCCTCATTAGAGACCGGTCTGGTTAGAAACCAAAGTGTGGCCTCTACTGGGTAACCCAGTCTTTTGTGATAGGGACCAGACCTGACCTTAACACAACTGACTCCATGATGGAAGTGTCATTCAGGCTGTAAGACCCTGCACATAGACAGCACCCTGTGCCGAGAATGAAAACAAAGACCTAACCCATCAAAGGTCTGTAACGCGCTTTTTAGCTTCTGTAGCTCTGCTTCTGGTGACCTGGTCTATTTAACTGAAGTATGTTAACCCAGAACATGGGTTTTGTGTTTAAGAGCTCAACCTGAGAAAGGTTGGATGCCGCACTGGGATCTGGAGCACCTAGTGAAGTTGCCAGTCAGCTAACCAAGACTTTTTATGGGCTTAAACCCATGCCCAAGCAGTTTTCTCTAATGAATACCCCACGACACACAGACCCATATTGGTACCCAGTGTCCCACATATCATGGTCAACTGGGATTGTGTGCTGTGAGTATTGCAAGTACTTTTTATTGATGGGGCATCACGGAACAGTGTGGGCATGCCTATTGACCTGTCTCCTCTATCCACAGACCTGTTCCAGTGTTTCCCCAGACTTCACTTACAAAATATGTACAAAAATAAAATTATTAAGAATTCCAAGATGGGGTACTGGAGAGATGGCTCAGCAGTTAAAAGCACTGACTGCTCTTCTGGAGGACCTGGGTTCATTTCCCAGCACCTACATGGCAGCTCAAAGCTGGGCATTTTTCAAGTTTCAGGAGATCTGGCACCCTCACACAGACACACACACAGTCAAAACACCACATAAAAATAAATAAATTTTTAAAAATTTCCAAGATGAGGACACCAGAGCCCTAGTGAAGTATAGGATCTTCTGAGTGTGTTGTATGGGTGATCACACAGGCCACAGGCTCACTCAGATACCTCAGGTTTTATTTACCCTTTCAAAAAGTATTAAAAATGTCCCAAGGGTTAAAGATAGATCTATTGGTAAAGCAACCTTGCGGGGATGAGGACCTGAATTCAATGTCAGAACCCAGGTAAAAATGCCAGGCGTGGTGGTGTGTGTTTGTAATGTCTGTGCAGAGGACAGGAGGACAGGAGGATGGCTGGAGCTCTTTGGCTGGTCAGTCTAGACCACTTGGTAAGCTCAAGGCCAATGAGAGACCTGGTCTGAAAGGAAGGAGACGGTATTCCGGAGGATGACACCCAGGATTGTGTGCCCATGAATATACCCAGATATCTGCACACATATGAACACCCTACACACATAAACGCCCTCGCATTAAGAAAGAATGCTCAACGGGTTCAGCATAGATATTAATCCCCTCCCAGTCCCATTTTTTGTTAGTAACACTCTTGGTGACAAGCTCTCTGTCCCAAGCTTTGGAGACAGACAATATTGATTGGAGTCTCAAGTTCAGTGTTTATTATGTGAAATTGGACAAATTTCTAAACCTTTCTTAGTTTCAGTTTTGTCCAATGTGAAAATTCAACTGAGGAGCTATTTACGGTGGTGGCAAGGATCGAGGGAATGAGGAACAAACATCTGTCCTAGGGGTCCCATGGAGCAGTGTTCAGAGTGATTGCAGTTTTTATTACTGAGAGTGTGAGTCATGCGTTCAGGGAACAGCGTACGCCAAAGGGCCCGAGATGAACACACAGCTGGGTCAGCTCATGAACTTGGATCAGTCACAGGAAGGATCAATCACGACCGCCCACTTGACTAGATTTAGTATCACTCAGGAGACACCTCTGCACCTGTCTCTGGGGGTGTTTTCAGAGAGGGTTGACTGAGGAAGAGAGAGAGGCTCACCTTGAGTGTTGGGGGCACCATCTGATGACATGGGGTCCTGGATACGTAGAGAAGGGGAAAGAGACAAGCATCACGGCAACACCAGCCTTTCTCGTTCTTCACTTCCTCTTCTGCCAAGCTGCGAGCAAACCTCCTCCAGCTGCCATGGACGGGATCCTGCAACAGCGTCCTCAGACCTGAGTAAAGATGGACCATTCCTCCTTAACTGCCCAGGCGTGTGGTCACAGGAATGAAAGAAGTATTGAATGGAGCCGTATTCCTTTTCCATATCTGGGATCCCCAGCCTTAAGTGCAGTAACCTGCCTATTTCATACAGGGATTTCAGATGAGAGACTGTATATGAAAATACCTGTAACAAAATACAGATGTCAGGGGGAGAAGTGAGGGTGAATATGATCAAAATGCACCGTATGAAATTTTTGAAGAACAAAAATAATCTATATGAAATTTTTAACAAGTTAGAAAATCATCCTGTCCAATGAAAGCCAGCCTGTCTTTGCTTCCTAATACAAAATACACTGAACCTAGAAAAAAAATACAGGCGTTCAAAACAGATATATCTGGGTGTGGTGGTGGTGAATGCCTTTAATCCCAGCACTTGGGAGGCAGAGGCAGGTAGCTCTCTGAGTTTGAGGCCAGCCTGGTCTACAGAGAGAGTTCCAGGACAGGCTCTAAAGCTACATGGAGAAACCCTATCTCAAAAAACAAATCAAAACAAACAAAAGCACTGGGTCACACCTTTCGCTGTTTTATCCAACCTTACATCTCAAGAACTTTCCATGTCTTAAATGTGCTTCCACAATGAATTTCATGGTAGGTGGGTAGCGCACTGGACAGATTTCTTCTTCTTTGGACCGTGAGGTTAGTTTCTGATTCAGGAACACTTAACCCTAAAATAATTTTGGGTCCATAAATGTTTATGTCTTTCCAACGAGTTTTCTTGTGTAAGTTCCTAGAAACTGGAATGGGCCAAAGGGTTCTTTTTTCACATTGCCATACTGCCTTCCAGGGATGTTTACTCGCCTTTAGAATGGTTGAAAGTAGGGAGGCAAAGGTACCAAACATGGAGAAATTCATAAAAAGAACTAATGCTGTACTCAGAGCCCTAATTCTAAGATGGTGACAGAGCCTGCTGATGGAGCTGCCTGTGCCACAGCAGGGCAAGTGATCAACCACTCACCACACAGTGGTGGTTAGCATTACATCTGAGAAAACTTCTGCCTTCCTCTCTCTGTACGCATTATTTTTTTGTTTGTTTTTTGGAAACAAGATTTCTCTGTGTAGCCCTGGCTGTCATGAAACTCACTTTGTTGACCAAGCTGACTTTGAACTCACAGAAATCCACCTTCTTCTACTTCCTGAGTGCATGGATTAAAGGCATGTGCCACCACGGTCTGACTCTTGGTGGCTTCTTATCCTGACATCTCATTCTGTGGTGAACTCTGCCCCTTCTTCAGCCAAAGGCATAGAGGCATGGTATGTCGTGGTCATGTGTGCAAAACAAGAAGCTACAGCATTCAAGGCTTACACTTGACTCTTGTGTGCACAGCAATGGCTGTAGAGGTGCTAGGTTTAATGTTTTTTTTTTTTTTTCCCGCGGCAGTGTTTCTCTGTGGTTTTGGAGCCTGTCCTGGAACTAGCTCTTGTAGACCAGGCTGGTCTCGAACTCACAGAGATCCTCCTGCCTCTGCCTCCCAAGTGCTGGGATTAAAGGCGTGCGCCACCACCGCCCGGCTTTAATGTTTGTGTTTTAAGATTCATTATTTGTATGTGTGTGTGTATGCGTGTGTTTGCCTGCATATATATATA
>NW_026067950.1:2550256-2551244 GCF_014885135.2 Alexandromys fortis | reverse complement strand
AATCATCATACATGTGCCTGGTGACTTACTGTGGAGGTCAGAAGGCAACATCAGATCCCCTGGAACTAGAGCTATGGATAGTTGTGAGCCACTGTGTTGGGAACTAAACTGTTGCAAGGGCAACAAGTGTGCTTAACTTCTGAGCCATCTCTCCAGGCCCAGCGTTGCTGTTTCCTAAACAAGCATTATTAAAGGCTGAATGGCTCTGGCTTGATCCCAAACCCAAGAGTAGACTACACTAACATGAGTAACAGCCCTCATCAGGAGTGCGTTTCCTCACTTGTGCCTTGTCAACTTTGAATGGCACAGGATGGGAAACTCATGGGTCCCAAAAGGAATGCACTTGACTCAAGGTGTTCTTTTGCCATTGACTACAGTAGGCATCTTGACTATGAAGATGCTTAAAAGCCCATCCCTGAGTCACTGAGGGACAATTCGTGTTGTCACAGGGGTTGTGGACTTGGGACTCTAAGCTGATGTCCTGGAAGGAGTCAGGACAGAGCCAGTCAGAAGGTCTCTAGGGTCTGTTCAAGGCCAAAGGACAGCAAGTGTAGAAAGGCAGGGAATTGCTTCACTTCTCATGTGTGAGCACATCCATGTGCCGCATAGATACGAGCCACCCCACCCCCACCCTGATGACTCTGCTACAATGGGTGTGGTCAGAGATGAGCCAGATAGGGAAAGTCAGTTGACTTTTACAGTTTATTCAAGAGGTTAGACCATTTCTTTTTCTTTCTTTTTTTTGTTTCTTTGAGACAGGCTTTCTCTGTGGTTTTGGAGCCTGTCCTGGAACTAGCTCTTGTAGACCAGGCTGGTCTCGAACTCACAGAGATCTGCCTGCCTCTGCCTTCCAAGTGCTGGGATTAAAGGCATGTGCCACCACCGCCCGGCCCAGACCATTTCATTCTTAACAGCCCAATTTTCTCTCTCTCTCTCTCTCTCTCTCTCTCTCTCTCTCTCTCTCTCTCTCTCTCTGTGTGTGTGTGTG
>NW_026067950.1:2508685-2550086 GCF_014885135.2 Alexandromys fortis | reverse complement strand
TTTTCTCTATTCTTTATAACTTTTTTTTTTTTTTTTACTTTGAACTCCATGGTTTGCTGTGTAGCTGGGTAGCTGACCCCTGGAGTCCTCCTATCTTCCTTTTCTTGTTTCTTGATCTTCTCTTCCTAGATTTCTCCTTCTATTTATTCTCTCTGCCTGCCAGCCCCACCCATCCTTTCTCCTGCCTAGCTATGGGCCATTCAGCTCTTTATTAGACCAATCAGATGTTTTAGACAGCCAAAGTAATACAGCTTCACAGAGTTAAACAAATGCAACATAAAAGAATGCAACACATCTTTGCATCATTAAAATAAATGTTCCACAGCATAAACAAATGTAACACATCGCCAACTAATATTCTACAACATTTCTTCCTTTTTGTCAAAATAAAAATAAAAGATTTTAATTTTTAAATAGTAAAACTATATGTAACAAAAACAGTTATCAAGTAAGAATTTATTAACAATATTCAGTCCATTTGTATTTAGCAAATTTAGAGAAAATACTCCATTATCTCTCTTTTCTTGGTGATTCCAAAGTTTTATATCTAATTTACTTTCTACCATAGCTAAGGAAAACTGTAAGTCAACTATTTTATTTTTAACTCCATCAAAGACCATAGAAGGATGTAATATACCTAACAACAGAGACATCTGGCTGTCTGGACAGTCACCCAAAGTTCATCTGCAACATTGGGGCATCCATCCCAGCCTACAGGCCTAGGGTATCTGGCAGACTCTTCTGTGAAACAGGAATCCCAAAGAACTGTCTTGCCTTATTTTAGCAAAGTTCTACAGTCTTTTTCCTGTGTCCTTGCCACATTGAAAGCAAACTCCATATGGAGTTTCTTCAATGCCCATCATCCTTTTATGAAGTAAACTGGTGCTTCCAGGAGCAGATGTGCCTCACTGTCATGTAAAACCCCAAGTTAACAAAACATCTTGAATGCCATATCTGTAGATCCTTGAAGTGTATGAAAATCATTTATCTCTCTAATATATATCTGTTTAACCTTGAAACATAACGAATCTGACTATAAGTTTGATTATTATAGATTAACTACTAACCTCATTGTTGTGGTATATTTTGTGTTCTGACAAATAAAATTTACTTGGAGTCAGAGGGTAGAGCTAGCACCAGTTAACCATAGAGGCCTGGAGGTCGGTACAGACAGGAAACAGGAAGTGATAAGGCAGGGTGGAGAGAGGATCCAAGCCCTTTTGGATGAAGGCACTGAGGAGGTAGGAAGCAACTGGTGTCTGTTCCCGGTTCTCTGATCTTTCAGGTTCTTACGCCAATATTTGACTCCCAATTTTTTAGTGATAAAGATCAATTAGATTTACACTTCACCTAATTTCTTAACTCTACATTGAATTTTTAAATGAAGTGCATGAGTAAAATGCCCCAAACAAGAGGAGAAACATCCATACTGTGTAACAAAAATAACTTTAAATTTGTATCAACATACCAAAATCCATGCCAATGTAAAATATCTGAGATTGATAGTTGTTTTTGTTACCCTATATCCCTATATCCCCCTCCAACATTCATAACTCACCAAACAACCAAAGACCACCTACACCATCTCTTGGGAATGTGGGCAACATGTGCTCCAGATGGCTTCCTGTTGTCTGTGAGCAAAGGCATCTTTAGAGTCCCTGAGAAAATTTGAGATATTGGCCAAGTCCTGGGGAGACCAGCTGTAATCTTTGTTGATGGAGTATCACCTGCCAAAATCCAGGAGGTCGCCCCTGATCAAACCTGATCCATAGTAACCAGGAAGAAACCCACAGCCTCTTGTCTCCTGTGGGAACAAAAACAAAGCCTCTTCTCCAAAGCAATGCATCTTTTAAGTTCCATTTTACAATTTTGAATTCTATTTTAAAGTTAAGGCATTCCTAAAGTATTTAGGCTGGTTTATTTCAATAGTCCCTCTTTCAATTCCAGGTCTCTCAGCTTATCAGCAATCAAAAAAAAGTAAAATCAATATAGCAGCAAACAGAATCCAGACTCCCTGCATACCTGTTTCCCATCTTATGTGTTTCTTCTCTTATTTTACTTTTGTTCTTTTTAAAGACTTTGTTGTCTGAGTTTCTGTCCTGCCCAGTTCCCACGATTGTTAAGTCCCAAAGAAATCACACAAAGGTCTACATTAGTTATAAACTCATTGGCCTAGTATCTCAGGCTTCTTATTAACTCTTACAACATTATTCTTGTCTATGTTAGCCACGTGGCTCGGTACCTTATTCAGCGAGGCAGTCACATCTTGCTTCTTCTATGGCTGGGACAGGACAGCATACCAAGATTTCCTCTTCCCAGAATTCTCCTGTTCTCATTGGCCTGCCTCTACTTCCTGTTGTCCTATCTATACTTTCTGCCTGGCTACTGGCCAATCAGTGTTTATTTAAAATGTAACTGACAGAATACAGACCTTTGTCCCACACCAAGACTTTATTATTTTTAAGCTATTTATTTCTTTCCATGACTGTCTACACCTGTATTCTTTTTTTTAAAATATTTATTTATTTACTTATTATGTATACAATATTCTGTCTGTGTGTATGCCTGAAGGCCAGAAGAGGGCACCAGACCTCATTACAGATGGTTGTGAGCCACCATGTGGTTGCTGGGAATTGAACTCAGGACCTTTGGAAGAGCAGGCAGTGCTCTTAACCGCTGAGCCATCTCTCCAGCCCTACACCTGTTTTCTTAAGCCTATACCATTGTTAACACACTAGAACCTGTTTAGAGGTTTCCCACCCCTCATCTGGATCTATTTTACTGAGGATCTCTAGTCTTTTTTGACCATGTGAGCAAACTCTAAACTGCTTAGCTACAGCATGTTCTCCCTATGGCTATGTCAGCCAGCTCTGCAGGTTTCTAGGTTCCTAAGAGCCAAGCCTAAAGCTCGCAGCACAGATGGAGGTGTGTAACCAGGAACTGCATTCAACCTTCCTAGCTGTGGCATGCCGGTATCTTGCACTGTGGCAGGCATTTTTACTTAGTTTTTTGTTTGATTGTTTGTTTCTATTTATTGTGGAAAAGGCTATTTAAGTGTTCTGCTATACGACAGTTCCTTAAAGAAGCCATATCTGGTTTTGCTTTCCCCCCAACTTTCTTGGGCCCTGGGGATATTCGAGCCTAAATGTAGTTGTTGTTCTTTTTACTCTTTTGGCTTTTTGCTCTTTGGGGTGCTCACCACCCAGTCTCCCAATAATCATATGGAGGCTTATTCTTTCTTATGAATGCCTGGCCTTCGCTTGGCTTCTTACAGAGACCACAGCCTGTCATATCTGTCACACTCCAATGCCAGCTTCAATTTAATCCAGGTTCTGCCATCCTGGACTCTGTGTATGAAGAATATGTATGTGTCCCCCATAACCACATCTTTTAGACCTGGGAACTACGATGAGGCTGTAACATCTGGCAGAAATACCCTTCTCTCTGTTGACGTACCCCTCTTAGGTTGGTTCGATGCTCCCCGATGCTTTGTGTAGGTTTTGTTGGCTCACACACTGATATTTGTCAGTAGGCTGCCCCTCACAGGCTGCATACGTCACAGGAAATGGCATGCATGCATTAGTGTAAGCAGGAAGAAGACCTGACTTGCAAGGTTGTTGATGTAAGCTTGCGTTCCACTTGTCGGTGTGCTTGTGTGGGTGGTTCAGTTTTGCTGTGACCCAGGTCAAATCCCTGCCCTGGTTTCCTTGTTTGCGTCACACAGGGAGAACACTAGATGGAATGGATCGATTTTAAGAATGGTTTGCAGGGTCTTGAGCAAAACCTCTCCATCCCAAATGACTGGGGAAGTGGCGTCCTGAACAACAGGCACATTTGACAGCCCTGGGGCAACTGTGCTCCTCAAAGGGAAGGCCTTAAGAACAAACGAACAAGCCAAAATCACAAGGCCATTGAGCACGAGAACCCAGAATTCCCCCAAGTTTTTACGGGGCTACATATTATTTAACCAAGACAAAGAAGTGAGGTTGCACCCAGTACACATCGTGCTCACCAGATGCTGTTGGCTCCGGAGGATCTAGTGTGGACTCGGGAGTTGGACCCTGGAGCCCTGGAGAGCATCTACATTCTGGGTGGGAAGAAGAAGGTTTTGGACAGATGAGCTGTGAGGTAGAGGTGGAGGGAGGACAAGCTCCAAGTTGCTCAGCTTCCCCCTAGTTGGAGAAGCAGCCGAGGTCGTCTGGGATGCTGTGAAAACAGAAGCATGACTGAAGGTAGACATATAACCTTCAAAAGAACCACAGTGCCCAGTCCTTTTCACGGCTCAGAAAGCACACTGGGCAATCAGTGTGTAGCCGAGCAGTTACTTGACCTACAGAAACAAAGAAAAGTATTTCCTGTAGGTCCCACGGAAGGACGCCTCAACTGCGCAAGAAGTTGGTGTCAATAAATGACAACTGCAGGGCCATTGATTAAGTGTGTCATGCCCATAACAGAAATGTAAATTCCTCAAGGACGGCAGAGTCCACAGGGCTGCTTTCAAGGCCCAGAAGTCCGCCTGCCACATACTAGGAGTTCAGGAAACGACTGAGCTCAGCTCTACTTTCATTTTCCCTTGATGGAGAAGCGTGGCAGGCACTGCCACTGGCTTATATTTGTTAAGCTGGAGATAGCTTAGCATAATGGTCCGAGTTACACGTTCCGTAAAAAGACAGACCTAATTCGAGTCCAGGCGCTTTGTGTTATAATTTAAAAAATGGCCAGGAGTCATGCCATACAACAGGGCTCACATGGGATGTTTACTGGAAGAGGAGAGAGAAAGGGCAGAAAAGGGGACAGAGAAGGGGGCGGAGACGGATCCCTGAGGACAAGAGTGGCAGAAGAGATAGAGAGACATAGGGAGACATGGGGAGGTGGGCAAGGCCCATCTTTTGTAAGAGAACATAGCAAATGTGCATAGGAGGTGCTCTTAGCGGCTGCCGCTGAGGACATATCCTGCCAGGACCCCAAGGGCAGGCCAGTGCAGATGCGGGAATACTAGCTCCTCGGCTGCAGAGACCAAAGTTATCCCTGTGCTCCACAGCCTCTCACTGAGGAATGCTTTTCTTATGGATGGGTTTGGGGGATGGACAGATGCTGGAACCTGGAAGATGGGAAGGCCAAGGAGGACCTGGCATTGTGAGGTGAGATTTAGAATCTTAGTAGCAGCTCTAGAGCACTGGTCAGTGGGTGATGGTCATGGTTACACGTGGGCCTCATACCCTGGAATGAGGCAGAGCAGGGTTCCTGGGGCCGGGGAAATGTGGTGATACCCAGGAGGTGCCGCTCGAACATGCTGCCTCCTAAGAGGCCAAGGGGAAGCGTCTTGTTGAGGTAGACGTTCATTCCTTGGTCCCTACGGGGGAGTTCATGGGGTGTGTTAGTTTCAGGACCACTGAAGTCTTCCTCCAGCAACGATACACTGCCTGAAGACTAGAAAACCAAAAGTATGTCCTCTCCCATCACACATGAGTACCATTTTAGCCCCAGGCCTTCCTATTTTCTGTCTCTTGCCTGGTTTTGATTTCTGCTTTCTGTTTTCCACATTATAATCTTACTGATATTATTTGTGAGAATAAAATACACATTAGCCAGATAAACTATTAATAAGGAATGACTTGTTTCCCTTACATTCTGGTGTAGGAGGTTCTTCTGTCTTTGTGTTGCTTTCATTGGTTAATAAAGAAACTGCTTTGGGCCTGTTGATAAGGCAGAACCTAGGCAGGCAGGGAGAACCAAATGGCATGCTGGGTAAAAGGAGACAGAGTCAGAGAGACGCCATGGAGCCACCAGAGACAGATGCTGGGAATTTTACCCAGTAAACCACTGCCACGTGGTAATACACAGATGAATAGAAATGGATTAAATCAAGATGTGAGAGTTAGCCAATAAGAGGCTAGGACTAATTAATACAAAGTTTGTATTAATTAAATCACTGCAATGCAGGGAGAGGCAACATTCATGCGCTCACTGGACCACAGTCAGGAACTTCATGGGTTTCCAGATGTTTCTGAAGTTGCCTCCCTGACATGTTAGCATGGAAATAGTAGAAAGGAGACTAAGCCATAGATTCTGAACAAGACAGATAACCATTGTTGGAACTTAAATTCCAGCTGACTTGGGCCAAAGGGAGCTGGCCATGACCAGGCAGCTTGTTTAGGGACAGTTAACGGCAGACACACACACACACACACACACACACACACACACACACACATTGAGGGGACTAAAGTTTAGCTGTTGTCCATTCATAATGAGCTTGCTTTCAAAAGATACACATAAATAGCCTGGCCTTCCCATTGGTAGGCTGAGGGCTGGTGACTTAAGCCAGAGCTGCTGAGCCTGCTGTTGTCATTTTCAATGCTCTGGGCGCTCAGTCTGTAATTAGTGAGCTCCCTTGTGGCCACTGTCTTCATCCCGTGTGAACACGGCCTTGTGACAGGGCTGAAGGCCTTCAGTGCTTCCAACGCAGAGAGAGCATGAGGTCAGGTGGAGGAGCCACGTGACCACCCAGTGCTAGCAGTAGGCCACGGTAACTCTGAGTCACAGTATAAGACAGAAAGTTTCATGATGAACACCATGTCTCCACGTGGAGCTGAGGGGAACCTGGATCCAAGGTTGAAGATACAAGGGGGCCTACAGTTACAGAAAAGATGCTAATCCTACCCCCTACTCATTCAGGGAACTCCTTGGAGAGCTACGTGCTTTTAGCAAAAGCAGTCTTCAAGTTTCTGTGAAGCAACTTGACGATTGCTACCTGAAACCACACATCCGCAGTGTTATTTGTGGCGGAGCTGGCTGGATGCTAATGATGTATTGCTCAGCTGTGAGACTTCCGAAATTACAGTCTGGCTTTGTGGCCTAATCTAGTGTTGATGACAAAGCTGTTGGGAGCACAAGGCTGAAGAAAACACATCAAGCTTTTAGCAGGTCATGTCAAGGGCCAGGGCCCATGCACCTTTTGTCTTTCTGTGGTGGTCTCAAACTATTTCAACTAGACAGCACAGGGATGGGACAAAGGTGACAATCTAAGGATCTCCTGGGTGCCAGACCCTGCACGTACCCCAAGCAACAGCCCTCTGAGGTTGGTGTGGCCAGATAATGTGAGTCACTTGCCCCAAGTTATGTCACTAGTATGTGGCTGAGCTAGTATTCCAGTTCACAGGCTTGTCTACTTCAACACCACTGAGAGCTGAGAAGCACTGGCAGACTCTTCCTGGCCTTCAGAAGGCTGCAACATGGCCCTGTGTGTAAAGTCTCATTTTCAGACTCATCCCTTTCCTTATATGGGGGTGGCATTGACTGGGCCCAGAATGCTTTGGGAAGTGAGCATTTTGACTAGCACTTACAGAGATTTTCAGGTCTAAGTCTATTTCTCAGTGGTGTGGTCAGTAGGCAGGCAGGCCCAGCTGGAAGTTTGTAGAAGTTTGAGCTGGAGAGTTAGGTGTGTGTAGACATCAAACAGCAAACCAAACCATTACAGACTTAGTACAGAGATGATGGAAGCTCCCAAATGGGTTGGCAGAGGACAACAGGCATTGCAAATGGTTGGTAAACAAGATGACTTCAGGAAAGACCACCAGGGGCTGAGCTCTAGGCACTCTGGACAGGACACTGGGTGGTAGCTGGGGCACTCGTGTGGGAGGGACCAGCAACGTATGATGAGGCTGGAAAAAACCCGTTCTGGAGTTGAGCGTTGATGATGGGAAAGAATGGATTTGGACCCAGTGCTGATGAGGGTCAGCTAATATAAGGACAAGAGCAGGGTTGGTGGAGGGCAGTCATCTTTGTAGGGCTGGTGGAGGGCGGTCATCTTTGTAGGGCTGATGGAGGGTGGTCATCTTTGTAGGGTTGGTGGAGGTCGGTCATCTTTACTTTCTATCATGGTAGCTCTGACTGGCATGCATTCTAGGGCATCTCTGCAGAGCTTTGTGAAAGGATTCATTTTCTGTCAGTGGTTACAGAAGCTTAGTCAGCACTGAGAGGCTCTGTGTCTTCCTGGGGCTGTGGGTCATCATCTACCACAGCCATTGCTTCTTCTTGGAGAGAGTCTAACAATAGGTACGGATTGGTTGTTGGATCAGAGGAGCAAAAAGGTCTATGGCTTGCATCAGTCACTCTCTGTGGAGACACTTCCCCTCAAGATAACAAAGTCAGTGAGTCCTACACAGTGGCTTCAGGGATGTACATGGTGGTCCAGGAAGAATAGTTGTCTCATGGATGATGAAGCAGAAATGGAAGACCAGGCTGAAATGGTAAAAGTAAAAGTGCTGCGGATTCCCGAGTAGCTGCAGTGGCAGAAACACTGCAGGTTCCCAAGTGGCAGCAGTGGGCAGCAGGTCCCAAGAGCAGCCAGTCCCAGACAGGGACGGCATAGTTCCCAAATGGCTGCAGCAGGCTACAAGGGGAAACGAGTCTCATGAGGAGAGACAGACAGATGGGCAATGCCATGAGACCATGCTGCAGGTCTCTGGAGGTGGATGGTGCTAGGCAGGGAGCCACATGGCCAGTGAGAGACAGAGACATGAATAGGCACGCCATGCAGAGGGAGGTTGGAGATTTAGTGGGTTATGGAGGGAAGGGGAGAAGGGTAAGGGAAGAAGGGGGAAGAGCAGAGAGAGACAGAGGGAGGGACAGAGAGAGGGAGAAGGGGAGAAGTGGGGAGAATGGAGCAAGGGACTCAGGCTGGAAGCTGAAGATGAGCTTGCCTTGGCTGATGGGGGAATGGGCGTGGCTTGTCTCTTAAAGGGACAGAGCAGACCATGACACAGGCCATTTTGGCCAGCATGAAGTAAAAGAAGGTGGCCCTCAGAAATGATAGAAGAAAGGAGAGTGACTGCTGGTTTCCCAGGGAACCAGCTGAAGTAGGAAGGCTCTCTGACATCTCCCACCATGCTGCATCCTGGGGTAGCACAAGTTTTCCTGGCAGAATCCCAGTCCTGTCCTCAGTCCTAACGTGACTTCTCTCATGCCTTTTGATGTCTTTCTCACTCAACTCTCTCCCATCTACACAGCCCATGTCCCACATGTGTAGGACAAGAATATACTGGCACATTTTACATGAAGCTCCACTGGTATAACTTGATGTGGGACTTTAACATGTTTATTTCTATGAATGTCCTGTAGATATAATTTCAGATGGGAAAATAAAACAGGCTGAGGAAATTCAAACCAATATGGTCATCTTCTTTGGTTTTCTTTTGAATGTGATTGTGTTAGGCAACACCTTCCAAAAGACACCAGACTCTACTTCCAGGGACACCATCAGATTTCAGTGGGAAGATGTTTCAGTGGCTCAGACAGAGGTCTTTAATAGTTTGTGGGGGAAATGGCAGAAGTGGGCACCCATGGCTGAGCTGTCCAGAGCCCCATTCCTGGGAAGGCTTGCCCAGGGAGGCAGGATGAAGGTGGCAGCGGAGGTTTGGTTGCTCAACTTAGAAGGGAAAGGAGCTCCCAGCCTTGGAGAGGTGGAAGAGCTGGTAATTCAGGATGCTGACATGGTTCCTGGAACAAAACATCCTTCAGCTGAGACAAATCAAAATATGTGGGCCAGGAAACAATGGGAGACGTAAGGACACTCAGGGGAAGAGTTTTTGCTTTTCATTTGGTCAGGGGAAGAGTTTTTGCTTTTCATTTGGTAGGGAGGGTGGGGGGTATTTTTATTGTGAAAATATTTCTCAGTATCTTACACATTTTATGCCAGGAACAAATGTTGGCATTGCAATCAGAAAAGATAGAAAGGGCATTTCTTTTCTAAAGGGAGAAAGAAAGGAGAGATGAGCTTATGGGGTTTGCCTAGAACATGGGGCTGGGGACAGATCACACGGTATATTCATCAGTTTGAAGCTGGAGTTCTGTGGGAAGTCTGTAACATTTAGGAATCTGAGAAACTTGAGCTTAGATGTGCACATTGAGATACAAATTTAATATTTTATGCTGTTTTATTTTAAAAGATCACAGTCTTTTCATAAATGCCCTTTCTTGATGTCTACTTTTAAGTGATTTTTTTTTTTTTTTTTTTGGTTTTTCGAGACAGGGTTTCTCTGTAGCTTTGGTGCCTGTCCTGGAACTAGCTCTTGTAGACCAGGCTGGCCTCGAACTCACAGAGATCTGCCTGCCTCTGCCTCCCGAGTGCTGGGATTAAAGGCATGCGCCACCACCGCCCGGCCTTGATGTCCACTTTTGAAAGTATTTTACTTTGGCCTCCTCCGCAGCCAGGACGCTCAGGACTAAACGTGGGGCTTAACTCATGTTGTTTGCCAACTGCACAGCTAGCTCCTCGTTTCTTTACCCTCATTTTACCACCCTTGCTTAGATGGTTTTATTCAATATGCTTTGGGATACAAGCCCCCACCCCCCGTCCCTTTGGGGTATGAAACCCAGGACACAGTACAAATCACCTTCTTTGACAGAAATAAACATGTGAAGCCAATGGGATTGTAATGGGATTCCATGCGTGGTGCATTGGAGCTGACTCCTCATCCGGGCTACGTTCAGCATGCCAGCCTAAGCGGTGGCTCTGAGATACCTTGTCCAGGGTGGTGGCTGTTCTACTTCTTGACCAGGAAAAGGTGGGAGATAGCTTACCACATGATGTGGCCCACTTCTGTTCCTCCACTCCCTGGGAGCACTTTGCTAAGAATCACCAGTCAAAGTCATTAGCCAAATGGCTGTTTCCCAATATTAGTTTCAAATGAGGTGTTAGTTCCTCCAAAAATTTGCTGTCCTTATTTCGACTGTGGATTAGTGGTGTTTTCTGTCCAAATCTTCCTGGAGGTCTTTGAGTCTCCATGTATTGTTGGGAACTGCAGATGACCAGACCCTAAATTTCTTGTAAATAACTTGTTTTCCTCTGCTCTGAGCAGCCTGCAGCTGCTCTGAGCACGAGACCTTGATGGCAGGAGAGTGGGTTCTGGTTAGGCCTGCAGCTGAAAGATCCCGAGAGCTGGGGCGTGGCCAGAGCACTCTATAAACTGCCCCTGAGCACAATAAAGTTGGTATTCTTGTATCAAGGATGACCTGTGTCCCAGGGTCTCTGTCTGTGTGCGTGTGTTTTTAAGTCTCCAGCTTAGTTGCCGGCTGGTGTACCATCCCCTCCCTAGTGCAGGCGCTACAATGTATCCCTAGGAGGAAGCCTCACCCAATGGCCAGGAATCCTGTTTCAGTGTTTCCTCCACTGCCCTTTCAGGGTGTCACAAATAGGCAACTCAAGTCACCGGGATGGATTCTTCCAGGTTCTGGAGGTTGAAGTCCAAGAAGACTATCCGGCTGGGTTAGTTCCTTCTGAGGGCTGAGAGGAGAATTGGCTCCAGGTCACATTAGCTTGTAAACAGCTCTCTATGTCTTCACAGAACATTCCCTGTGTGGTGTTTGTGTCTACATCCCTTCCCTCTTTCTATTTGGTTTCCATGTTGGGCAGACATCTGTCGGGGTTCAGCCTCGACAGGTTTGTACTTTCCAGGGTAACAAGGTGTGGATCAGAAATGTTAGGCAGAATAAACAGAGATACAAAAGAGATACAGAGACATAGGATACTACCAGGAGGGCAATCCAGTGAATACTGAGTGTACCCATATTGATTTCTTATGATCTTTAAATACCCCAATCCACAAGAGGGGAAGAAAGCAAAAGACTTTTTAAATAGCGATACAAGAAACAATGTGATTACCATCTTAATACCCAAAATACCAACGAGCTACACCTAGGTCAAGATATCCTGTTAGAAGCCAAACCTTTAAATCCAATCTCCTGTCAATGGCCTTGAAGGAGCAAGAGGGGCCTGAACTCTCTGATCTTAGTCAAGGTGGAATGGATCCACAAAGGGCCACCCTAATTCAGGTCTACACAGACCTGAAGGAACCGTCGCTCTTGTCTTCCAGATAGTAAGACGGCACCCTTCCTCAGCCTCGGTGATTCCAAAGGTTGGGGTCCTCATGAGGCAGGAGGATTGATTCCCGTTGACTTGTGAGGGAGTTGGCGTAAGTCCACAAGAGACACAGCTGCAAACTCGAGGCTTTCGCGCCAAGTCTCTCGCTCAATGTTTGTGTCCTGTAAGCCCAGACTTTGGACACCATGTCCATCTGCAGCAAGTCTCCTCCCATGGTGATGCCCGTCACATTTAAAATGTACGTTCTCATTGACTCAAAAATTAATTTCATTCCTAAGAATTTGTTCTTTTGAGATAGAGAGACACACCAGTACTTGGAAGGCAGATCTCTTGTGAGTTCGAGGCCAACTTGGTCTACACAGTGAGTACCAGGTCAGCCAGGGTACCAGGAGACAGAGACTGACTGGCAGTCCCATTTACTGGAATCTCTCTATCTTGGCAGAGGGGAACAGCTCAGTCAGTGGCCGCTCCTCCATCCCTTCTGGGCTGAGGCCCAATGTTTAAGGGCTTTACTGAGACACAATCCCATTATAAACTGAAGGGACAACTATATGCTGTCCCTAACTCCATGTTTAAATTGTGATATAACTTTATGCATGGGAAAGTCATGGGCTGATGGGGGGAAGGGGACCTTACTACCACTGTTTAGCTAAAGCTACACAGCCTCAAACTGCCTTCTAAACATCTTGTGTTTGTACCTACAGACAAAAGCGACCCTCAGCCTCAATCAGAGAAGCCTCACTCTGTGGCGAACGGCGGTGAGTGCAGAGATGCTGGCCACTCTAGATGCTGAGAATAAGTGTTAGTTGAGTGCTAAGCCCTAACGAGGACATTTGCAGCACCCCTCGGCAATACTGCAGAAGAGGAGGTCAGACACATGGGAAGCCAAAAGACCCGGAGAAGGGTTGCAAACGCTCTTTTCTAAGCAGGACGCGGCCACCACAATCCCACAGCAGCTGTGGAGACTGGCCCCATCAACAATCACAGATGGGGGTGTGGCTAATGGGCTCTACCCTTGCTGCTGAGCTATTAGCTATTGGCAGTCCTTGGAGAGAAAGTCATTGTCCCCAGCTGTGTACTGAGCCCAGCAGGCCCCGTAGATAGCTCTAAACCATTGTCTCCAGACACAGACAGCCCTTGTTAACCTCAGCCATAAAGAGAAGCCTGAGGAACATTTCTGTAGGGAAGTGGGTGGGGAGAAGAGAGGATGGTCTGGGCGAGGAGGCAGTTAAGAGAGGGTGGGGTGTAAGGCATGCATAATACACAGGTATGAAGCTGTCAGAGGACAAGCTTTATTAATAAGAGTATTTACTTGGCTCCCAGTGTCAGAAGTTCAGCCCACGGTCAGTCCGCCCACCCCATTGTTTCTGGCCTGTGGAAGGCGGGAGATCATGGTGTTAGGGCACAGTGGGGCACATCTAGTTACCTCATGCCCACCAGGAAGCAGAGAGGGCAACGCCTGCCCATGGGCTTGGTCTGTGGGCCACTCGCTCTGTCTGGACCCCTGCCTTTTAGATGGTGCTGGCCACATTCAGGTTGACCTTTTTTTATAAGTTTTTTATTTTTAGACACAGGGTTTCTCTTTGTAGCCTGTCTTGAAACTCACACTGTCAACCAGGCTGGCCTTGAACTCACAGAGATCCACCTGCCTCTGCCTCCGGAGTGGTAGGATTAAAGGTGACTTCATGCATAGGAGGGACTTCCACAGCCAAGCGTCTCTGTGAAACCCCCCCCCCCATAAGCCACCCAGAATGTGCTTTACTGATCTTGGTATTTCTCAATCCAACCAAGGCGGAAATTAGGAGTGCTCATCCCAAACTCACTCCTGTCATCTTGAGAACACCTTAAATCAGACTTAGTCTCCAAATAAAGACATGGGCGTAGCCTGCCTAATATTACAGTGCTCTACCACACACACCTGGAATGCATTGACTCCGTCTTCAAAGTCTCACAGTTTCTGCATGGCTCAAAGGCCTGTGTAAAAGCCTCTTCACTCAAGGCAGATTCCTTGACAAAAGCATTCTCATCCCAAATGAAAGGAATAGGAAGATGCGAAGAACTGTACCAAAGCAGGCAAAAACAAAACAAAACAAAAACAACCCAGTAGGGCAAACATTACATCTCGTAGTTCCATGCCTACCACCTAGAGCATGTTACGGCCTAGATGTCATGGCTATGACAGGAGCTACAAGGGACTCTGACCATTCCCTCATGACCTCTCTCCTCACAACGTTCCTTGGAGCATGTAGCCAATGCCTCCTCTACTGGCCTGGCTTCACTGCCTATGTGGCTTTGTTCTACAGGCTTCACCTGTCACCTTCCAGGGAACGGCCTTCCAGGGAACGGCCTGCAGGTTCTGGCTGCCGTGTGATGCCTGGCCTTCCAGAATTTCCTTCATCCTCTCGAGAGAAGCCTCCGTGTCCTGGGAACTCTTGCATTCTACTTGCCTGAAAAAGCCAGCGTCGTTCATCTTGGAGAAACCATTTCTAGAGTGTGAGGTATCAGCTCCCCAAGGAGAAGTCCTTCCATGGACTGAAGCTGCACACGTGGGTGTTCTCCTTTTATGGCTTCTGTGACGAAGCACCAGAGAGGACCACTGAACGGAGAGTTACTCTGGCTGCTTCACAAGTTTCAGACCACAGTCGCCTTGTTCATTTACTGCCGAGCCTGCGTGTACCGAGACGGAACATCCCGCAGAGTGTGGTAGAGCAGGGCGGCTTGCCTTAGGAGAAGAGGAGACAGCGAGGACAGAGAAGAGGCCAGGGGGAAGAGGAATGGAAAAGGGATAAGACGGGAAGGGAGGCAGATGGCAACCAGGGGCAGAACCCTTTAAACACATGACCCCAGCGACCTCTGCCTTCATGAATCCGTCACGGGATTACTCCACTGGGCAGGTCAAAGCTCCCCTGACCCTGCCCTCTCTCTGTGGCCAGATCCACCACTTGAGGACCAAGCCTTCAATACTTGAGTCTTTGGAGGCACATTTCATACCCAGACCATAGGAGTGAGGTCTTGCAAGGGTCCCAGAAGACCTCAAGGCTTCTCTGTTGTCCGGGTGCAAGTGCTCGGCTAATTTCCTGGTGTCCATACCCTCCAGCCCCACAGCTGTAAACAAACTCCTTTTCCTGATAAAACTGCCCCCCCCCCCCCCCCCCCCCCCCCCCCCCCCCCCCCCCCCCCCCCCCCCCCCCCCCCCCCCCCCCCCCCGTCTCTCTAGCCTGCTTCTCACCTCAAGCCTGGCTTAAAATAGTTTGATACCTATGTCGCTGCTGAAATAATAGATCGCCTTGAAACTTTCCTCCCTAGCTTGTTCTCAGGGAATGGAGGAGATGGAGGAGGTGAGCCCTCAGCTAGGGTGCAACTGGCAGGGGCTGCAGTTGGGCTAAGAGACCTTGGTTCCTGTTCCCGGTTCCTGGGCAGTCTGTACTGTACGCAGTCCTGTGAGCATCTTGCTCATCTGAGCTCGCATCAGGACCGCCCACTAAGCTCCGCCTACAGCAGTCCAACCTCAGTCTGGTTGGCTTTTCTAGATTCTTCCCGGGAAACCAGTTCCAAGGGCATCTGAACGGGCGGACGCGATTGGGCTTCACCGTGGTAACCACGCCTTCTCGTTGCTGACTTTTTGCGTCAGCTACGCAGTGGTGAGAAATACCTGAGGAAAGCCCCTTGACAGGGAAGGATGGCGGCTCACACTTTCAGAGCTCATCAGCCATGGTTCCGATGGCTCCAGAGTCTGCGGGCCCGACGTGAGGTAGATCATCGTGGTGGAAGAGCTCAGAGGAGCAGATCTGCTCGCCTCAGCCAGGAGCAGCATGCTGGCTCGTCTGCAGTGGCGGGAGCATTTTCCAAATTTGTTCTGCCTGGGCCCTGCAGATGGACATCCACATTCAGGCGGCCTTCCCCTTCAAGGTTAACTATCAAATGTGTGAGGTATTTACTAGAAATAAGTTTATACGTTTTAATAATGAAAGCAATTTTTCTCAAAAATTTTTTGGCTCAATTTGTGGATGAAGAAATCACAGCTGCCGGGCGATGGTGGCGCACGCCTTTAATCCCAGCACTCGGGAGGCAGAGGCAGGCGGATCTCTGTGAGTTCGAGACCAGCCTGGTCTACAGAGCTAGTTCCAGGACAGGCTCCAAAGCCACAGAGAAACCCTGTCTCGAAAAACCAAAAAAAATAAAAAATAAAAAAAAAAATCACAGCTATGAGGCTGGCTCTAAAGTCAAACTAAAAAGTCACACTCACACACGCAAAGGATACTCAATCACACCACAAGGACACTTGTTCGGCTATGTTCACAGCAGTTTTATTTGTAATAGCCAGGACCTGGAAGTAACCTAGATGCCTCTCAACCAAAGAATGGATAAAGAAAATGTGGTATATTTACACAATGGAGTACTACTCACCTGTTAAAAACAATGGTACCAGGAAATTTGAAGATAAATGCATGGAACTAGGAAAAAAAAAATCCTGTGTGAGGTACCCCAGACCCAGAAAGACATTGTATGAACTCATTCATAATTGGATATTAGCTGTAAAGGATAACCATGCTATAACCCACAGACCCAGAGAGCCTAGGTAACAAGGACGGCCCGAGAGGGATACATGGATCTTCCTGGAAAGGGGAAAGAGATGGGGGGATGCTGGTGGAGGGCATGGGGTCTGAGGGACTGGGCTGGGGTGGGTGGAGGACAGTGCTGGAAGGGATGACCGGAAAGGGGGGCTTTACCGAGTCAGGTAGAAGCCTGGTACAGGGGACCTTCCAGGAGTCTGAAAGGACGGCCCAGCTAAGACTCTTGGCAGCGGAGGATGCACAGCCTGAACTGGCCTTTCTGTGATTAGATTGGCGACTACCCCAGCTGTCCTCAGAGAGACCTCATCCAGTGACTGACAGGGGCAGTTCTAAAGACGCACAACCAAACATGGGGTTGCACCCGGGAAATCCTGCTGAGGTGAAGGAAGAGGGACTGTAGGAAATGGGGGTCAGGAACATCGCAGGAAAATCCACAGAAAACAATAGCTTGGCTCATGGGAACTCAAGAGTCTGAACCAACAACCAGGGAGCCTCCGTGGGACTGACCTAGATCCTCTGCAACTATGTGACGGTTGTGTATCGCTTGCTCTGTGTGTGGGAGCAGGGCTGTCCCTGGTGCTTTGGCTGGCTTTTGGGAACCTGTTCCTCACGCTGGGTTGCCTTGCCCAGCCTGAATACAGGGGAGGTGCTTGATCTCCCAGAAGCTTGATATGCTATGCTTTGCTGACGCCCATAGGTGGCCTGCCCATTTCTGAGTGATTATGGAGAAGGGGTGGGTTGGGGGGAGGTAAGAAGGGAAGAGGCAGAGAGTGGGAGGGAAGGAGGGGAAGCTGTGGTCAGAATGTAAATAAACAAATAAATTTAAAAAAGCAAGTAGTTAAAACAAAAGGTCACACTGGACAAGTGTATTTTACAACCCTCTCCCCCACAGTGTCTCTCCACTCTGCTCTCTCAGGTAACAAGGAGCTGGCTAACATGAAGCTGTAATCTCAATGTAAGAGGGCAGAACTCCTGTGAAGGATTCTGACCCTGAAAAATAAAAACACAAGCACGTGAGGACACAGCATCAGTACTCGTTCAGTGTGTGCCAGGGCCACCTCCAGCACCAATATATACACACGCACACATATGCAGGGGGACTTCCGGAAGCCTGGACATAGGATGTTTATTGCTTTGATAGTAATATTATGTATACATTGTACACCTGACTCAGATTGTATTCGTAAATGGGTTTAAGACGTCTAGTGTATGAGTTGAGCTTCTGACCACTCTATAAATGACTGATTTTCAACAACCTTCTGTGTTGACTATCACATTTACATAAATGACCCCTATTAAGGAAATCAAGTAACTGCTTTTGACAGCGCCTCTGCACAGGTCAAGCTAGCCTCAAACGACTATCTCCCAGCTTCTGCCTCTTAACTTTGGAGATTACGGATCGGAGCCATCATCTCTGGCGGACATCAACGGCTTTACATTGTGAAGCTGTCACATGAGTAAGCCATGACTCACCGTGGTTATTTTTGTTACTGGTAAGTTCTTTCACTGTGGCCTGGTTATTCTCGGCAGCAGCTTCCCAGGCAGAAGCCCATGTACGCTCATTTGTGTACACGACTTCATTCTCAGGCAGCTAGGATTTCAAATAAGGATGTGGAGGTGGACGGGAGGCACAGCTGCAGAACACAACAGTCCCATCCCTGACCCGTATAGGCCAAAATGGCAAATTTTCTGTTGTGCAGACTTTCCCATCAGTTAAACTAACATGTAGAACTTAGGTAAAAATCTCCTGGTAACCAGCTATAGTTTTTCCTATCAAACTTGTACTTTAGTTTATAATAAAAAGCCTGCTGTTATTATACGTGTATCTATGATGTGTGTATGGGCACACGTGCCATAGTATGTGTGTAGTTGGAGGACCGCTTTGTGGAGATGGTTCTCTCTCGCCACCTTTCTGTGGGTTCTGAGGAGCTGGACTCAGACGGTCAGACTCACATGGTAAGTACCGTCCCGCACCGCGCGTCTCTCCAGCCCCAATGTGTCGTCTGACCCAGAGATGCACGCTCTCTATGAAATGTCTCATCAACCAACAGGAACCTCCTTACCCTGCCCCACTGTCCCTTGTCCTCTCTGGCTTTTCCTCTGCTATCTCAGTGTCCATCAGAGAGAAGGCTTCTTTCTCTACTGCTGAACAGTGAGGGCTGGCCATCTTCCAAACTTAATCTTATCTTCCAGGTACTTCTAGACTTTTATTTATCTTCCACAGGATGACCAGAATTTTATGACTAATAGATGCAGCTCCGTGACAAAGCCCTTGACCCACCTGCGATGATGTTTGATGAGGCCTATTGCACGGGCCAGGATGTCAGCCTGCGGTATTACCACGCCCTGCACCATCACACCCGGCATGCTACGTGGTCATCGGTGCTCCAGAGTCACCACACCACAGCCGTCGTTCCTCAAATGGGTCGTGGAAAAGATGGTTTCTCTAACCCTTAAGTAAGAAGGCCATTCTTGTGAGCCGTGTACAAAGTTCTTGCAGCAAAGACACAGCCTGATGAGGAGCCGATTCGTCCTCTGGGGCCACTGGGCAGACCAAGGCAGGACCAGCACACCTGATGTGACCTGTCCCTTATGACTCTGCCCCGTGCTCACGATGGGCATGAGGCTGGGGTGTACCAACATGGCATCTCTGGGAGTGATCACCTCAAAAGCAAGTCAAGAGATCATAAAACAGCTCTGACAAAGCTGATGAAGAATGGACTCGTGTGCCTCCTGATTCTCGGCAGTCACGGCACAGCTCGGGGCTAGCTCACACTCATGTGCCTCCCAATTCTCGGCAGTCACGGCACAGCTGGGGGGGGGGGCTAGCCCAGACTCATGTGCCTCCCGATTCTCGGCAGTCACGGCAGAGCTCGGGGCTAGCCCAGACTCATGTGCCTCCCGATTCTCGGCAGTCACGGCACAGCTGGGGGGGGGGGGCTAGCCCAGACTCATGTGCCTCTGTTAGCATGCACCAAGTCTTCTGGAAGCTTAAGCTCCTACTGCCACCTTTTGAAATGGAAACTTCCAGAAAGGCAGAGGACTGGTGTTAGGATTTCCATACACTCAAGCACAGCTTCGACAGCTGTCACACCTCATCCACCTTTCTGCATCCGTTCCCATTCCTTACTGTTTTAGAGAAAGTGTTGATAATGCTATTTTACCCTAAGCACTCCGCCCTTTTGTAGGATTACCGAACAACAGATATCCAGTGTTTATTACCAGAAAACCAGCAAGGTTATTTTTAATACAGTTGGGGTACAGGACGTTTAATTACAGCAGGGCAGTGGTTCCAGTTAAATTAAAAACCTTTATTTTTTTTCCAAATATAAAATTACTAAATTAAAGTCTTAAAAGAAAATATAACATGGTGAAAACTTTAAATTATCCCCCAACTCACCACAGGATTTAGGGTTTACCAACCGCATATTCCACCATTTTGGCAAAAGGATGAAAACTTTTTTACCAGTTTATAAACACAGCAAAGACTGTATACATCTCCATATTGCACGTCTTATGTACAAGGGTAAAACAGTAAAGTACAATGTATTTGCATATACCGAGAACAGCGCGGATGGGTCATGGATGAACGCCGTGGAAGCGGATCTGTTAAAAATGTAGAAATGTGTGTGTGCGTGAACACAGCGAGGAGGCTGCGTTAACAAACCGTCTGTACACTGGGCTTCAGGTTTAGCGGGCCTTTGGTTCTACGCTGCTCCACTTCGCCACCTCTCACGGTTCCAACACAAGGCAGGAACATAAAGGGCGCCATGTCTCCTCGTTCGCCAGTACAAAAGTTACAATCGCCAGTCCCCTTCCGTCATCAAAAACTAGACACAAAAATAGTTCTTGTTCTCAACCTGAATGTGCCACAGGAAAAAAATATTTTCAAGATTTCTCCAGCTCAGTTCCCAGACTCAGTTTCAGTGCTGCTGCGTCCGCCACGGACGCTCCTAGGACACTTCTCCTTTAGGTCATTTAATGCTACGCTGTAAAAAGGATAAACTGGAGGGGCAGCGTAAGAGCGCCCACCTCACGCTCCTGTTAAGAAACGAGGAAAACTAAATATTGCCAGTGAGATTTAAAAAAAATATGTGCGCCTTCCCCCGACTCCTATAAAGTCTGCTACAGAATACCACAGTCGGGGCTCCCCCTCTCTCCAGGTCCCCATGGCTTCCTCCTGTGCTCGGCCACGCCAGTGATTAGCTCTGGAAGTCATCCTGAGTTTGTACATGACAAAGCATGTCCCCACACGTGGTTCCTGAGGTAAAATCACGCGATCGAGGACGAGCTGGTCAACCCCTGGACCACTGTGCCCGTGGGCGTCCCGCTGATGGCATTGAAGATGTGCAGGGAGTTTGGCAGGACGCTAGTCTTCTCCTCCAGGGGGCAGATCTTGAGGCACAGAAAGACAAGGTCATCAAAGTGCAGTGCTCCAGCAGGGCAGCCAGTCGTTCCATGCTGGGGTCACACACACAGCTCGCCCTCCCGCATCCAGTCATTCCGTGCTGGGTCACACACACAGCTCGCCCTCCGGCAGCCACTCTGCAGAGTGGGCACACAAGCTGGGCCTGCGCTTTGCCAGTGTGCATAGATGGTTTTAGCTTATCTAATAAACAGCCACCTTCAGATTGGAATGGTAAGGGGAACATCGGAAAGAATGTGCTCTGTTTCCTTACAAGCTAATGAATGGGAATCTTCTAGACTCATCAGGTCAAGTAACTTGTGGTCTACCTTTCAACTCCACTAAGACATGAACTAGTTCTGACCCTTGGGGGGAAGAACCCCTCTGCAACTGAGTTTGGAACATCTATGTTTCTCAGGTCTTAGAGACTTAAGCGTTTCTTCATGGCAAACAAGACCAGAAAAGGATCTGGGTGTAAGATTTCTCTCTAGCCGCATGGAGGCTTAGAGACCCATGCAGAGGCTTCTCTGGCAAACACCAAAGCCACCACGCCAGGCCACAGCTCTTCCTATGCACCGGCTAAAGGGTCTAGTCTTCACAGATGCCGAGACAATGGGAAGTTTAAGGGACAGCAGACAGCAAACCACTGCGGTTACTATCGGCTCAATCTAGGAGCTTAACAGATCCAGCCCACAGTTTTCTGTGCTTCTGTCTCTCCTGGTCCTGACCGCGGGGCCGTCCACCAGGAGCTCCTCTAAGGAGTCTGGAGCTACCAAGGAAAATATCACACGTTTCCTGAAGCAGTTTCCGCCCATGCGCCTCCTCCGCTTTGTGCTTAGTTATCCACACACTAATGATTTGATCGTTTCATTTTTTTCTACTTTTAAGAAGGTTCAGAAGAGAACTGCTCCCCACTCTACATGCACCATCCAAAGTCCACGGCTGCCCAAACTTGGTCAGACAGTTTATCAGAGAAATAACATGAAGAAAAGGTATTACCATCCCAGCTGAGCGTGTGCAGCATGGAGGGAGGGGAAAAAACAAACAAGGGCATTAAAGCTCAGATAACCAAGTCAGCTGTCATTCTTCTGCCACACAACCCCACACCTAGGGCTTGGGAAACGTTGCAGAAGGGGTGGGGATGTTGTGAGAGCCGGAAGATCAGGGTTTCTGCTGCAGGGTGCTGGTGTCTTCTGTGTATGGAAGGGAAGCTGCGCCCAGACCTGAAAAATGACGCGGACTGGGGGGCGGGGGAGGGCCTACAAGATCCCATTCCATATGAAGAGCCACAGGTGATAATGGCTGCTGAGAAAGAGACTCCATCTTCTCCAGGGAAGAGTCCGACAGGTTACCTAACCCCAAGGGGTCGGCCTGAACACACACATGCGAGCAACAGCAAACAGACTCTCTAGGTTAGGGCCACAGATTTATATGTATGTATGTAACAATAATAATTGAAGGATGAGCCCATGAATTTGGGGAAGAGTTGTGTGTGTGCACGTGTGTGTGTGTGTGTGTGTGTGTGTGTGTAGAGAGACAGAGACAGAGAGACAGAAAGAGAGCTGAGGTGGAGGGATAGGGTTAACTATAGTATTCATGTATAAAATGCTCAAAAAACACACATTTCCAATTATCACATGATAAGGTAGGTGGACATAAGTCCCAGCTTCCACTCTGCAAGACTGGAGACAATAACACAGGAGACAGACAGAGTGTGAGATCCAGGAGCTAATGCCACGGCAACAGCGACCTGGATTCACGTGCACCTTGCCCTTGGACATTTTGCCTGACACCCTGGCTGATGTGTCCCCTGACCCCTGCTGGGACCACATGGAGGATTCACAGAGGAAGGACAGAAAACACAAGGGAGGCAGGAAGCGTGCCTTTGACAAGGACCACGGAGGAAGGAGCCACGTGTGTCTACTGGGGTGCCCAGGCTGGCTGGAACAATTCCGCTCTTTTTTAAAAAGACAAAAGACTTGTAAGGCAACAGAAGACAGAAGCAGGCTGGGCAGCCCTGTCTGTCAGAGAAAGCTGTATGCATGAACGCGTTCTCTCGGGAAACACGGAGAAGGACGCTGGCCTCGCTAACTGCTCTAGATGACATAAGGGCACCCAGCGCTCGCTTCTCTACATAATCTGGGCTCGTGTAGCAGGGGTGTGGTCTGTTACATTTTCCCTCAGAAATAAGGATTCCAGAATACTGGAGGGCTAAACTTACTGTGAGGAGTATTTCAGACCCCACAAGTCCACCCCTCAGAAGCTGCCCAGCCCAGCTTGGCACCCACCTGCTCACGCATGATGTCAGAGAGCTCCTTGGCCATTTCCCTGTAGTTGGCTTTCATCTCCTCCTGGTACTCCAGCTGGTCTTCTTTAATCAGACGTTCATTCACTGCGAGAGCCTGACCACAGGCCTCCACAAATTGCCTGAGTGAGGAGAGGGGATGAAGGCATGGGTCAGGCTAGAAGCACCCTCTCTCCTGAGCCCAGAGCAGTGCTACGGTTTCGTTCTGTAACACCCCCAAATGTCCACTGCTAGGGGTGCTATTGGTGGGTGATGGAGTCTCTGGAGGAGGGACCTAGTGGGACGTCTTTAGTTTGTTGGTGACATGCCCATGAAGGGAGTTTGGGGAGTCAGGCCCCTTTCTCATTCTCTTTGACTTCCTGTCTTTACTGCCCACCCCTCACCGCAGGCCCCAAACAACCTCAGGCACTGCAAGCCCAAGTCACCCTTATCGGTTCACAAGTGAATCATCTCAGCTGTGCTATAGGAACGGGAAGCTGACCGCCGCAGAGAGATGAACGATTTCCGTGCAGAGAAACGTTCTGCGTGCTGTACCTGAAAACTTCCTTCAGCAGCTTCACCTTGTTGTCGGGGTATCTTTTCGTGTTGGTGTCGTCGAGGAAGGCCCGGGCATACGCTAGTGGACCAGCGTTGACCTGGGGAAGGGACAGACGTGTGAGTGCAAGAAAAATGACCACTACCATTTACTAACGTCAGCTGCCACTCACTCTAAACGCTGTTTAGTGCGTCAGTCATGATGCCCGGCTTCCACAGACACAAGGCCAAGGAAGAAATCATAAACGGAACGACATCATTACACACTGTTTGACTCCATCATGCAGGATACCCTTATTTTATGGAGGAAGGAACCAGGGTGGGGAGCACAGGGACTTGTTCAGGTTTGAGCAACCAACATGCGAAACACCAGAGCCCAGGTCTCCAAACCCACTTCAAATGTTCTTTCAAACGGGGTTTTAGACACTGGGATTTGTGCTACGTTGAACTGAACTGCTCAACCTGGTGAATTTAGCATGAATGAAAACACCAGTGTTTCTGTGTATGAATGTGTGTATGAATGTGTGTGTGTGTGTGTGTGTGTGTGTGTGTGTGTACCAGAGGTCAGCATCGGAGTTCTTCTGTTTTCACCATCACCATCATTTTGAGACAGGTTCTCTCACTGAACATAGAGCCCACTGATGAAGCTAAGTCTCCTGGACAGTGTCTTGTGTCTGCCTCCCCAGAGCTGGGATTACAGGTGTGGGTGCTGGCAATCTGAACACAGCTTCCACAGCAAGCACCCCACTGACTGAGCCATCTTCCCGGCTCCTACAGCCACTGAATCAAAAACAAAACCAAAACATTGTGCATCTCACTGGACTGAACAGGCAGCCATACCACAGGCCAACTGTCATGCTGACTTAGCTGACTCGTGCTGGAAATCAAAGATCAGGAACATTCAGCAATGTGGAGAATGACTCAAACAGCCAACCGGAGTTCTCTGTACTTCCCACACAATATAGGAATGAGGAGAGAGAGGCTAGGCCCTGGGAGGGGGCAGGGAGAGCTGTCATCTTGAAGCTGTGACTCATCACGCAGCAAACCTTTGCCAGTAAGCCACTGCCACGTGGCGATATAGAGATCACTAGAAATGGGTTAAATTAATGTAAGAGTTAGCCAATAAGAAGTTAGAGCTAATGGGCCAAGCAGTGCTTTAATTAATACAATTTCAGTTATTTATGTGATCATTTCGGGTCTGGGCGGCCGGGAAGAACAAGCAGCTCTTCCTTCTACATATGACTGTGGCTGTCTCAGAACCGAGTCAGTGAGCTCACAGCAGATACGTGGGAAGGGGTTGGGGGACAGAAGCCAGTGCCAGCGTGGAGCCCCAGCGGCGGACAGCTAGCTTCCCATGGTGACCGGAAATGGCGGTCTCTGCATTAGGAATTAGGTCTCTGCTCTGTGGGAATGAAGCCCATGTGAAGACAGCACAGACTGACGTGTGACTGGACACGCAGTTTTAAGCAGGCACTGATACTATGTGAGACGCACTACAGTAAGCTCGTGAGAAGGCACAGAGCCAGAGGGAACAGTGGCCTCAGGAAACTGCTGGGGGACAGAGTTACTGTCCAGGAGACCTAGCTTGATCAGTGGGCTCCAGAGTGGGAGATCTGCCTCAAAATAATAATAATAATAATAAATAATAATAATGTAGAAAGCAGAAGAGCTCTGATGCTGACCTTTGGCGCACACACAAACACACACATAAACACTCACATGCACACACCCAAAGGCGACAGGAGCTAACTTCCTTTGGCCTAGACTTTGCTATCCAGGGGGCACCAGCACGAACACATGTCCTCATTTTATCATGGGGTTCACTGCTGTGTAAGCTGATTGGGCGTTTATATAAAACTCGAAGGTCACTGTCAAACGGCCTTGGTCTTGCGTGCTTTACCCTTTAGACAGTTCAACCCTTCAGGCCCCACCCCTCCTGGCCTTCTGATAGAGGCTGCCTGTGCTCAGGTCCAGCTAGTGAGTGGCATTTTTAGCTACGGGAAATGTGGCCTCTGGCCCTGCTGTACAGTCATGTTGTTGCTGGAGTGTCATCCCTTTGCTGGATAACGCGGAGTGATATTCCCTTTGTAAACTACTTCAGCATGTAAGCTTTTTAGGGCATGAGGGAGGAGACTAGAAAGATCTATAAATACTTTTGTGGTCAATGCCATTTGGCAAAATATTTGCTCAAAACTCATGATTCCTTATGTGTGTATCTGATGAAACAGATAGAAACTGATTTCACAAACCAATCCTGGATGCAGAACCTACATGGTGGAATTTCTGCCGAGGCTTCGGAGACACGCTACACTTGGATGGGAAAACAATGAGTTCTAGGGGTACATGGAGGAACAGACAAGGGATTGAACCCTTAACTACGTATAAAGCTGGTCACTGCAGGGAGAGGACTTAAAATCTGCCTGTTACCTAGCTAATTATTTCAGATAACTTAAAACATTATCTTAAGTGTATATCTTGATAAATCTTTACAAACAACACATGCATTAACTAGGATCTCCCAATAAATGGCATACAACACTTAGAAGGGAGGAAGTAATTTTCCTTTTTTTGAGAGAGGGTCTCAGGCATCCCAAAGTCGCTTTAAACTTGCTATGAAACTGAGGATAACTTTGAATTTCTGATTCCCTGCCTCGATCTCCAGAGCTAGAAAATGAGGCATGGCTTAGCATAGCCAGTTTATGTGATCCGGGACCAAACCAGGGCTCCTCGCACGCCAGGCAGACCTCCACAGCCCCTCTTGTTTGTTTCCGTCTTAGACACGGGTCTTACTGTGGAGTACAGGCTGGCCTCAAACTGACAGCGTAGCCCGGAACCTGCAGGTGTCTGAGCCTCAGCCACGTGGGCTGGGGTTAGAGAGGCGTGCACAGTCAAATCCTGTTGAGGGTAAAAAGTATCCTCGCCCCTCTCCTCTGCCAAATACAAACCAGTTCCAGCTGGACTGTGGATCTGAGTGTGAATATTGAACAACGGAGGAAAACTTACAGAGGACCCAAATTTCTGTCTTTCATCTGAGACCTTAAGATCTGTGCTAGGTATGAAGCCCAGGCTGGCTCAGGACTTGCTACATAGCCCAGGTGACTCTTAACAGATTCTAACGCCTCGGCCTCTCAAGTGCTGAGAATACAGGTGACACACAGGGCTACATATTTCTCTAAAAGAAGAAGAACAACAAAACCCCACAAAATCACTAGTAGCTTTCCTGCCAAAATCCCAACAATATGGCTGCCTAAAACAGACCTGAAAAATGACATACCAACTGACCGGCCAATGCAGGGGAAAATCTCACAAGGCCCCGCCCCAGACGAAGAGCTCCAGGCCATGGCTGACCTCAGAGAAAGGGAGAATCAGTCTTTTCTAGAGTGAGACCCTGATAGGCTATCTAACCCTAACAGGTCAGCTCTGAACACACAAACCCATGGAGGCCACTAAATGGACTCAGCAGCCTGCGTTGTGTGTGTGCACGCGCATGTGTGTGCGTGATAATTTAGAAATTAGAGATCATGAATTTTAAGGAAGAATGAGGGGACACGGCAGAGGTTAGAAGGGGAAGTGATGTAAGTACAGTGCTCATATGAAATTCTCAGAAATAAATGAATTTTTTAAAATGTTACCAGTAAAATTAACTCAATTGGGCTGCCCTAAAAGGAAGACGTTTTGTTAACCAAAAAAAACATGGAGAAAGTAAAACTCAAGGTATATTTTTAGACGCAATCTTCACGGAAAGGAAACAACAGTTTTATAGGAAAACCCCCTGCTATCATCTTTCTCGGGCTCGGGGAGCATTTTGTCAACCAGGAACCTAACATTCTTCAAGTTACTGAAAAGTCAGGGTGACGCTGTTACTAGCAGACAGCTCAGTGAAGCCACCATTATGTTGTAGGCAGAACTGGGGGGCCGGTTAAGCCTCCAGGGAAGCTGGGAACTGGGCTCACCTGAACGCTCACACTGCCCTGGAGTTTGAGCTGCAGTTTGATCATGTCTACTTCCGCCGAGGAGCACAGCTGGCGGAGCTCGGCCACCTTCTTGCTCATTTCGTCGATGGCCACCTCAATGGGGTTCAGGTCAGTGTGGTGCTGGTACATGACGGGGATCCTCTTCTTCACATAGGGGAAGCAGTGTATTGCTGCGGAGGAACAGGGCCTGGAGTTACCTGCTGTCTGGAGGGAAAGCAACTACCACGCCTGCTTTACAGCTAAAACTCAGAGCTTGTCGATGTCATAAGCGAAGACTCTTTGGAGCTGGGACGCTCTCTTTGTTTTTAAATACCCTATGCTTAAGATTTTATTACTAATTTTATATGTAGAAATGTTTTGCTTTCATGTCTACCTATTTGTGTGTGTGTGTGTTGCCCACGGAGGCCAGAACTGGAATTACAAGAACCTACCATGTGGGTGTGAGCTGGGAACCAAACTCAGGTCTTTGCAGGAGCAGCCAACGCTCTTAACCACTGAGCCATCTCTCCAGGCCTTTAGTGATGTGTGTAACGGCAGGTTGCAGGTTGTACCATAAGGTAGACAGAGTTGGTTCCCTGTTCTTCCTTTCACATGTAGAGTGTGTCTTTGGGGTAAAACAAACCTCTTTTCTTATTCCTTGCTTCCTTTCTCATCTCTAAGTGCCCTAAGCCTCCCTGGAAGTTGTTAAGACTCAAACGAGTAGGTTCTAGAGGGATTCTAAAATACAAAAAAGACCAAACAGTTTTGAGATATTATACAGCAGACCAAGCCACCCCCCCCCCGTCCCAAATAGTGCCATCAGATATCTCTGAAAATTTCGAATACATGACAAATCTGTCTAAACCTAAGATACCAACGAGAAACAAACAAAAGCATCCTCACCAAAGCAGGAATTCACTAACAATAACTACTGTGCCAATGGGAGAGGCGTTTTGAAGCTTCCAGGGGTACGAAATATAAAAATATTTACTATTTCTTACTTTTTCCACTAGAAGATCATACTGTTTTTATTTTTTAACAAGATACCTGACCATGTCAACACCAAACAGCATGACAACAGACAATAAAAAAGAACTATAGGGCTGGAGAGATGGCTCCGGGACTAGGAACACTTGCTGATCTTGCAAATATGACCCACGTTCAAGTTCTCAGCACCTACATGGCAGTGCACAACCACCTGTAATTTCAGTTCCAGGGGACCTGGCACCCTCTTCTGACCTCCCAAGACACCAGGCACGCACGAGGTGTGCACGCAGGCAAAGCACTCATACACATAAAATTAAAAAAATTTTTGTGTAATATTAGGCTCTACTTCAAGTGTTTAGCGTTTCTGTCTCTTTGCAGGAACACCTGTAATATTCTCATTTGCTACTTGTATGCATAACTTTAAACGTTTATTGTTCAATTGTGTGTGTGAAGGTGCATGTACCTCAGCATGTATGTACCTCTGTGCACACGTGGAGGGCAGGGCACACTCCTGAGACTCAGTTCTCTCCTGCCACCTTGTGGGATCCAGGGGTCAAACTCGGGCCATGAAGACTGCACACAAACACCTCTTCTACTCATGGAACCATCTTCCAGGGCCTTATTCTATTTTGTTTCTGTATGACAGGTTCTCAACACCTAGCCCTGGCTGTCCTAGACCTCACCATGTAGATGAGGCTGTCCTTGGACGACTCAGAGATTCCCCTGCCTCTGCCTCACGAGTGTTGGGATTAAAGGCGTGTGCCACCATGCCTGGCCCCCTTATTGTATTTTTTTTAACCAACAACAGATGAGAGAGGTTACGTTTGAATTCTTTAGTAAGTGGCTAGAGATAGTTTATTCAGGAAAAGCTTATCACACAACAGGAACAGGGGCAGATCCCAGACTGAATGGGGACAACGATGACTAGACAAAGCTGGAAAAAGAGGGGTTCCCATCTGTCACGTCTATCTTCACAAGTTTTCAAAGTCAGTCTGGGGCAGGTTTTAAGGGGCAGCAGTGGGACTTCTGAGTCCTCTTGGCCCAAGGCTGCTTCTTTGAAATAAGAACTGAGCATTGCTGCGTACTGCCAGGGAAGCGGTGTTCTGACAGCAGCTAATGCGTTTGGCTGGTTACCACAGAAGGGAATTTCACTCTCCACTGTTAGGAAAATGCATCACGACTCTTAAGTGTCCAGCACCTGTGACAGACACAGTGAGGTGGCACTATGACTTCAGAGAGAAAGCCAGCTCCAAGGTTGGTGCGTGAGGTTCCCATGAATCACGCTGATCCTGATCAGTCCCGACCACTGCATCTTAGGGGAACTAGACTTCAAGGGGCCACAGGCAGGCGCCGCGATACTACTCAGAGAAAGCTCCAGGTCTGTGCCCAGGCCCACCGGGTCACAACCGCCCTGGTATTCTTGCCAGCTTTACCCTGTCCTTTTCTTTCCCCGGAGTGCCCAGACACAAACATTCTGGCCACCCTCATCTCCTTCAAGTTGACTCCGATATCACATGCTAACTGATATCCCCACGAGCCCCCCCACCCTCCCCTTTAAACTGTACTCCTCTCCCCCAGACACTCCCAACCTCCATGGCGTCTCTCATCCCGTGTGGCATCTCTAACACCCCTTGCTGACCGTTGTCTTTTCTTGCTGAGATGTGAGGGTCTGGCTCAAGCCTATAGACCTCACTTTGGGGACCGTGCCTCACTGGGGCGTGCACTACTGTCCCAAGACTACACGGGAGAACAGAGCGGCCCCGGAAGATGGAAAGTCAGTTGAGCATGGGAACAAGCCACTGTGTAGTACACAGCCCAGCGTCCTGATGTGTGGCCCTTTAGGAAGACAGAGGATGCATGTCAACTGTAGGGCAGGCAGCAAATGGTTGTTTCCGGTCTGAGTGCAGTGGAGGAGCTGGGAATAGCAACTGGGAAGAAAGGAAAGGCAGGGCCAGAAACTTCCACCCAGGAAGCTGAGGGAGGGAGGAGAAAATGGTGAACTTTCCAGAAGGGTTAGCTTGCAAGCAGGAGGCAGGAAAGGCCAAAGGTTAGGTCTGCAGCAAGACGGTGGAAGTTCCAGAAGCCTAGTAACTGGAGGGAAACTCTAGTTCAAAGTCTCCAAAAGAGCTGGTGTGTTTAAGGTTGCCATGGTGTTGACACTCTCAGTAGCTTTCACAGAAAAAGAACTTTCCTCCAACTCCACTCTGTCTAGTCAGCTGTCCCTTCCACACTTCCAGGCAGCAAGCCCTGCACCTGTTTCTGGTGTCACACTGTGGTCCCTTTTGCTCCTCATGAAGCCTAAGGCAAGAGTTTAATGGTGGGAAAGATCTGGTTGTCCAACTCATTCCTTCCCTGCCTGTCTGTACTTTACAGGATTGTTTAACACAGAGGGATGCACAATGTCCCCACATCTACACAGAGAGGCAGTGGCCAGGTCTGCAGGAACCCCAGGCAAGGCCCTTATGTTCTCAGCCCTGAAGGTGTGGCTGGCGAAGTCGCTGAGTGGCTATTCTGTCTGTTGTGCCTCTTTCTGAAGCCAGTTACTCTTTGTCCTCTGATTTGGTGATAGAGCGCTAAGCCCACAAGCCCACATTCTTTATCTAATCTAAAACGGTTCAGCAGCAAGTGTGAACTGTAACCCGGAAGAACAGGTGCCCAGGGAGAACACCCTGCCATGAGTCAAATCAGTATGCCACCTCAACAGGACTCACGATAAAAATAACCGCTCAGCTCAGCAGTGTGCTCCGAGCCCGCGCCCGGAATCTCCTGCGGTGCTTGCTGGGCACAGAGCCTGGGTGCCCTCCCTAGTTTCTTATTCAGCAGATTCGGGGTGTGGGGTGGGTAGAGCCTGGGAATCCGCAGTTCAAATTCCCAGGGGCGGCTGACCTTGGTGGCTCCAGAGCAAACTCTGACAGATGCTGATTTAGGGAATCCACAGTGAGGTTGTTCACAGTCGAACTGGAAACCCCAAGAAGGACCGTTATCTAGAGATCGTTTACTTAACTGGTGTGCATTAGAGAAACCACCGTTTGCTCAGAGCAAGGGGCTCACCCTTGTGAGGGCAGTGTGGTTTACGCATTGCATGTTTTCCTAAGAGAAAGAGTGGGGAACGTTTATAACTATACGCTTTTGTGTTTGTTTTAAAACCTTTATCTCATTCTAAACCATTTCTCCCACAGACACTGTACAACATCTCACTGTACAACATCTGCTGTGTTATGCTGCTGTGAGTTTATTTTTATTTTTCCTGGGTGCATGTGTGTCTGTGGGTGAGCACGTACAGGAGCACACCTGTGCCTGGAGGCCAGAAGAGGGTGTCAAACCGCATGGAAGGGGGTTACAGGCAACTGTCTGCGGCCTGCTGTGGGTGCTGGGAACTGAACCGTACAGAAGAACAGTAAGCACTCGTAACTGCTGAGTCACTTCTCTGGCCCCAAATCATGAGTTTATGTATTTTAATTTTTCAGGGTTTATTTATTTTTATGTGTATAGGTCTTTGGTCTGCACGTATGCCTATTTTAATGTTTTAGGGTTTATTTATTTTTATGTGTATAGGTCTTTGGTCTGTACGTATGTCTATTTTAATGTTTTAGGGTTTATTTATTTTTATGTGTATAGGTCTTTGGTCTGCACGTATGCCTATTTTAATGTTTTAGGGTTTATTTATTTTTATGTGTATAGGTCTTTGGTCTGCACGTATGTCTGTGTACCTTCATGCATACCTGGTGCCCAAGAAAGCCAGAAGAGGGTGTCAAACCCTTTCGGTTTCCTGGGACTGGAGTTATAGATGTCTATAAGTCACCATGTGGGTGCTGGGAATTGAACCCAGGCGTTGTGGGAGAACAGAAGTGGTTTTAAACACTGAGCCATCTCCCGGGTCCTTACTCTAGTGAGAGCGAATACACTGTCTGGCGGGAGGGATGCATGTGTACCCCAGTCCTTACTCTAGGAAGAGCCGTACAGCGTCTGGCAGGAGGGAGGCGTTAGTACCCAGGTTCTAGCCAGAGCCTACAGTGTCTGGCGAGAGGGAGACCTGCGTACCTGTCAGGATGGTGCGCCGTTTGCACTGCTCCTCCACCCCGCCCTGCCTCTTTCCAGTCTGGGTGAAGGGCATCTCGAACATGAAGCGCCGGATGTTGTGGCATCTCTCAAACTCCGTTCTCCTCTCCTGTAACTCCTTCTCGTCAAAGAACGGGGTCACGTGGGTCACCTGGATGTAAGCAAACTTGGAATCCAGGTCCTTCGGGTTAACCTTGAAAACAATAAGCAACACCAAGTCAGGCACTGTTCCTGGTCTACGATGAGTCTTCTAAACTTTTCATTAGAAAACATCTGAGAAAAACAAATTTAGGAAGGTTGGAAAAAAACAGTAGAAGGACACCCACTATCTACCAAGAGGATCATCACCGCTACCACCTTGCTGTATTTGTTTCAAGAAGAGATGCATACACATACATGTAAGTATGCACACACCAATGTGTGGAGACAGAGTGTTAAAACTGATTTTTCAGGTTACCATACAAGGTAATGGGATTCATCACATCTTCACCCAGGTGTCAATATACCTTACTATCAGACTTCTATAAACACACACACGCCACATTTCAATGTAAATGGTATACATCATGACACACCACCCTGTTTTTCCTAAAAATGAGAACATTTCCTCTAAAAACACAATGCACTATGGTACTTAGCGACAATAATTCTATTCAAGACATCTTAACTCCCTCAGAAGTATTCAGACTGATGGAGTCTAACAACCGCTACACTTCACATCAGAGTGTCTGTCTGTCCCTCGCTCCCTCTCTTCTTCCTCCCCCTCCCCTGCTTCTTTTAGAAGAGTCTCTTGTAGCCCAGTGTGGCTTTGAACCCACAATCCTCCTATGTCCCCTTCGTAAATGATGGGATTACAGAGTAAGTCACCGCACTAAGCTTGTCTCTTCGCTCTGCCTTAGTCTGGATTTCTCCATTCTAATTTTTGTTTATTCTAAAACTTTTATGTGCTTGGCTAGAAGAGGCATTTATTTTAAGAATAAGGATCAAATGTTAGGCCCTAAATTACTATTAGCTGGTTGTCAGATCAAATGAGACGCCAACAGCTGCAGATGAATTTATTTAATACAAGTGCGGATTAACCTCATTTACAATGAAGTTTCTTTTGTGATTAACCCTGCACACGAATGCTTTTGCAACCAGACTGAACTGGTGGACCTCTGGTGTCTGACACACGATGGAAAATTAAACAGGCATGTTCCACAGTGGGACAGAGCTGATTTACATCACCGAGGCAAATCGATTCTGCACATCCTAATTGTATTTAACCAAGGGCAATAAATGACCACAGAAGAATCGGCTTGCAGAGGGCTTGGGGCAGCAAAGATGGTTTCATGGTTCAGCAGAGGCGCTCAGAAAAAAGGAGGAAAAGGTTAGTGGAGAGAGCCTAGTGCAGAAGGTAAAACAGAATTTTCCTGGATTTCAGAAAAGTCACCTGGACAATCCTAACTGTATTTCTTACGTATTTGTTTGCACGTGTGTCTGCGTGTGCATGTGTGTCATGGCGCATGCACACAGAGGCCAGAGAGCAACTCTCAGGAGTTGGTTCTCTCCGGCCACCTTGTGGAGCCTGGGAGCGGAACTCTCGGGCCTGTGTGCAAGCTCCTCTACCCACTGACCATCTCGCTAGCTTGACCATCATATAATTGCATTTCAATCTATGAAAGCTGACTTTCTTTAGCAAAATCAATTAAAAGGCAGCAAGAATGGCGCTGCCCGCCTGGTTGTGATGTTCCTCCCTACCCTTCGTGTTCCAGACAGCCGCACAGACAGCGGGAATGGAACGCTGACTCGGGAGGAGGGCTCTGTAATTCAGCAGCTCCACAGGACCACACTGTGAATGAGGGAGGAGAACTGGGAGCCCTGAAGAAAGGCTGCATGTGGAAGCTGTCTCTGCAGACACAGGGCTGCTCCCAGAAGAAGCCCAACCAGGCAAGTAGCTTGATCTGTTTTAAAGGGGGGGGGGGTTCTTAATAACTAAGTCTGACTGAGGCTTCCAGTCAAACACACTGCTTTCTTTCCCTTACGTATTGACTCTCTTAAAATGTCACCAAGAGTTACACCACAGGGACTCAGGAGAGGACGGGGCAGGTGAGAGATTTCACTGCTGGAAGACTGGCTTGCAGAGCTGTGTCCCGGTCTCGGTGGTGTGCTAACCCAGGACTCCACAGGTGGGCAACACAGAAATCAGCACATCCCTGAGAAGCCCACAGGGGACCAACGTGGGACCCCATGACTGTGACGAGAAGGAGATGACAGGCCAAGGGGCCCCGAGTCTCTGTGGCTGCGAACTGGCTTCCTTCTCTGGTCCCTTTCCTACTACAGAGCATCTGATTCCAGAGTAACTGGTCTGAAAACAGCCCATAGCAGCCAAAGCGGGGTTAGTGTACAGAATCAGCATACAGAGAGGCGAGGGAGGCCGAGGGCTGCAGGCACAGGAGGGACTGTCCTATCCTCTGCCCGGGCCAGAATCCAGGTGATATCGGCTGGTCCCTGCTGCAATAGCAGCCTAGTCAGGTGAGCAGGAGAAAATGAGGGCTCTCAGGAAGCAGATGCTAGACTCTGGGCACTCAGCAGAGGACGCAGGAACAAAAGGGGTTCTAGTTCTTCAGGCTGGTGTCCTTACAACGAAGAGGGCTTTTCACATTTGTGAGTACGCTCTACACGGCCAATCACACGGAATTTAAAAATTGCTAGGCAGCTTATCAGACAGCAATCATACCTTGCCAGAATCCTGTATCATTTTGACATTTTCCGAACCAAATTTATCCGAGTAAAGCTTAAGGAGCCTCTGGGAAATCTCCGACAGAGGCGTGAGCTTGGGCTCTTTGTAGATATACTCCTTGCCATCCTCATCTTCAAAGAAACCCTGCGAGGAAAAGCACCGTTAGGCATGCCCCCGGGCGTGCCCGAGGCTGACCACAGCAGGCAGAAGCCATGAGAAAGATGATTCCAAAATAAAACCCCATTTAGACAGACACTCACAGGGGAAGGAAAGGGCTCTGAGGCGGAGTCAAGGCGCAAAGACGGGGAAAACACAAGAGTACTAATGTACACAAGTCATTAAGTGTGTGAGATGAAAGGGTTGGGTCCAGGCAGCACTCTCTCCGTGAGGTGTGATGGGGGCAGGCCTGTTTCACGTTCCCAGAAGCAGGACACATGGAGAAACGACCAGGGATGCACGTCTGGTCTGGAGCAGGCCGAGCAAGAAGTACGTAAAGTTCGAGTGGATTTGGCCGTGCTTCCCCGCTGAGACAAACCCTGAAGGTCAGCAGCACAGAACTGGAAATGCTTCCGTGAAAACCAGCCACGACTGGCGTGGCGCCAATCACAAGTGCCCACAGGTTTAACATTATATGGGAAGTGAAAAAGGTTGGGAAATTAAAATGTCCAGATTGGGGGTTAATATTTGAAATTAATGTTCAAAAAGTCACTTATCTAAAGTAAAAGGATATAAAATGGCGTAAGAAACAATATAGGTGGGGGGGGGGAAACCAGGCTAACATGAAACAAACAAATGAAAAATCCACACCAAACTGGGAGTTTAGAGGCGCTCACTCCACTAACGTTACTTGCTTTAGAAGCATTTACTGCAATTACCTCCACGTCTGTTGCACTGTCTGTAAACTGGTATTGCTATAGTTATAAAAAACAATAACAGAGTAAATTGAAGGTTATAAAGCGCTCATCGGAAAATCACACGCCCTCAATGAACAGATGATAATCTATTCCATTTAATAATGTTAGAGCCTGAAGGTTAAAGCTTGCTTACGTAACCCCCCTCCGACAGGACTCCCCGAGAATTGCAGTGATAACTATGCGTGCGCAGATAGTATATAAAAGACTGAGACACAGGCACAAAGCAGGTTTTAATTTTTGCCTTAAAACATGCAATACGGATGTGTAAGGGAACTGATGATTTCTGTGTAATGGAATAAAAATGTTAATTTTCTTTCTGGAGTTTGAAATGACTAGACAGTAAACATACAAGACTTGAAAAGGAAACTTGCAAACCACATGGAAGAATGAGAGATGACGCTAAGGATGGAGGAAGAACTTACCGCTGCCTTAAGAAAGTGATAAAGGAAAGAGAGGAAGAAAGAAAGAAAAAAAAAAAAGTAGAGTTTACTCCAGAGGAAGATAAGAGCCACATGTCATATGAGAAATTCATTACTTTAGTGTTTACAGAGTGGAAAATTCTCAGGATCACTTTAAGAGAAGGAAGATAAAGGACTCGGGACAGCCTACAGAACGGGCTGAAGGCTCACCTGTCCAAAGAAGGCTACCCGGAAGTAGGTCCCCAGGAGCCTGCGGCCCGAGTGCATGACCTCGGTCACTTTGCTGTAGGCCCGGTGTAGCGTGTCATACAGGTGGGCTAGTCTCTGGAAAGCAGAAGAAGACACATTTCTTCCTATTTGCAAGTCGCAGAATAAAACTGAAAACAATTCAAATGTGATGAAGGACTCTGAGTAGAAAAAAAAAAGTCACTCTTATGTTTGTGTGTGGGAGAGGGTAGGGAGTGTGCATGTGGGTATGTGTGCATACATGTGAGAGCCGGGGCACCAGCCTGGGTGGCATTCCTCAGGCCTTGTCCACCTACTGTTTTTAAAGACAGGGTCTCTCACTGGCTCAGAACCCATCAAGAAGGCCATGCAGGGCGGTCGGCAACCCCTAGGCATCATGTGTCTCTCTCTAGCCCCAGCCCTGGGAGTCCAAGCAGGTGTCACCACGCCCAGCTTTTTTACATATGTTCTGGGTATTGAACTCAGGTCCTCGGGCTTTCGAGGCAACACTTTACTGACTGGCCTATCACCTGATACCCAAGAGTGTATTCTGACTGTTTAACTCAGTGATCGTTTCTGGATTACACCCACTGGAGGTCTCTTTCCAAGCTAACATGAGGTGGAGGAGAAAATCTCTGACGTCATGCGGGTTCTGCTCTTCATACTCCATTTGATTTGCTAGGGCAATGGCTGACTTCTGAACCCTGGAAGGTGGAAGGGCCGCCATTCCCTCATGCAGAGGAAGCAAGGAAGGGCCCCTGGAAATGATACAACTGTCTAAGGAAACTTCCAAAGTTCAGGGGTGGGATGGAAGCCTTGCATTCGAGACATGGGGGTGTCTGCATAGGCGGGGCCCAGGATGTGTGACATCTGATAGCGCTATAGTTGGTGACTGGTGACCGCCTTTGATACAATGTGGGTAACTGGAGACCGCCGGGTATCACTGAACCCAAGCCTGCTGGCTCTCTCTGCGTGAGGTCTGGGTCGTGTCAAAGAGGAGAAAAGAGGGCGCGATACCTCGAAATCCCTCCGCTTTTCATAAATGGGGATGATGAGCTTGTAGATATCGGCGATCAGCTCATAGCGCTCGGCCTTCCAAAGTCCATCCGCACACTGCTCCAGCAGCTCCATCAGTACATCCTGATCAAGGGGGAGGGCGGGGCCGAGAGAGGTTACAGAGACTCCGTCATCGCGTACAACCAAAGGCAGTGGATCAATTTATAACTAATCCAAGACTGTGACAACTCACAAGTTCTCCCCAAGTCATGTTTATATGCGAAAACCAGAAAGGTGTAATACCTGGGCTGAGAGCTGGCCCAGCAGTTAGGAGCACTGACTGCCCGTGCAAAGGACCCAGGCTGGTTCTCAGCACCCACAGCTGCCTACAGCTCCAGCTCCGGGGATCCTGACACCTTTTTGTGGGATTGCATACATGTGACACACAAATATACACACAGACAAAACTCATACACATAAAATAATTTTTCACAAGGTATAGAAAGTTGGCTCTGGTAGACTCCCACAAGCTCTTAGCTTGTTTATTAACTCTCTTTAGAACCGTAACTTGGAGATTTATTTATCCTCTTTGATGAAGAAACACTGGCAATGATGAGCTATGGAGCATTGCTAAGCACGACTTCAACCCCAACTAAACGTCTTCACGTTATCCAGGGATGGCGATGGGGGAACCTAGGCCTGCTTCACCAATTCCCTTTCCTCCTCCTCTTGGAAATTTCCTTCTAGAGAAGGGTGCACAGTTCTCTGCTCTGGGTAGAGCTCTCAGACTTGGGGAGAAACACAACCTACAGCTTATGTATACCAATCATCATGGACTTTTTCTTAGACGTAGCCACAGGTTCATCATGGCGCCATGGCGGGTCAAGTTTAAGGTTCCCGACCTGGAATGCTGGGACGAGAATGGCAGATACAAGAGCGGCAGCATGGAGCTGACTGGGGCATTCATCGCATGGCCATGGACAGGCCTGAAGAGCCCACTTCTGCCTCAGCCGACAGCTTGTTAAAGGCTCGGATTTCAGAAAGTAAACATATTTGTCTCGTCTCTAATACTGGGACTGGGTTGGATTTAATAAGGTAAACATACTTGTCTCATCTCTAATACTGGCAATAATATTGTTAATACTGTCTTATTTTTAATATTGTGATTGCCTTGAGACAGCTCATGTATCCCAGGCTGGTCTCACTTGGTTTATATGGTGTGGAAGATTGAACACAGGGTTTCACACATGCCAGACAAACACCCTACCAATGGAGCTGCGTGCCCAACCCCGTGTGCTCACCCCAACACCTCGAGTTTTACTAGTTCTTCCTGAATTTCTCTATTTTCCGTTTTTAGGCTAATGTTCATCACAGATCCAATGCCCACGGTTTATGGAGCCAAAGAAAATATCATTTTAAAACAATCAGTCCATCAGATAACACTGTCGAATCAAGCCCATCTAACTCATGTCATATTTATGACACATACATCATAAAATTGTCATTTGTGCGGTTGAACTCTGCACCAGCGCTTATAAAAAGGTAGGACAGTTGTCTCAGGCTTTATGGCAGCTCTCGTTAAAGTCAGCTGTGCGCAGTAACCACGACGACAGCAGCAAAGAACCCCGAGAATCTCCAGCGCCATCCCTTCTCCTCTGCATGTACGATAAAAAGATGTCTAACAGTCCAGCACACTAAACACGCTAAAGATTTCTTCGTGTTCCTCTGCTCGTAAGAAGCTAAAACAGAAAGCATGAAAGTACAGCTTGTATCACTTCCCAGTCATACAGGCACACTCTCGTCTTTCTCACCCTCATTGGTGTCTGGGGAGATCAGTCAGACTCGATCCCCCCACGCCCATACACCCCACTGCTGTGCGGTCTGTAAACCCTGTATCTAATTCACCGGCCAGTTAAAAAACCTTTCCCACACTTGAACCATTACTTTCTACTTTGTATTAATTTTTTTAAAAATATTATTTCTACCAGTGTACATACACAGTCAGCAAGCAAGTGGTTCTTAGAGGCAGGTTTGCATTTTTCTCAGGGATGTCAGCAATACTGGGTGTCAGGAACACTCTTGTGTGTGGGAGAGGAGTTGACAGGCTGTATCAAAGCCTTGGATTTCTTACAAATCTTAGGCCAGACTTATTGTTAGGTCTCAAACCCGGGACAACCGGCCCCCAGGCTCTCCTTGCATCCCTCAATCTCTACCTATTACAGGGCCCTCTTAGCTGTACCCCGCATCCTACCCTAAACTTCTCCAGCCCGGGGGGGGGGGGCTGGGCTGCCTTCCCCTCCAGATGCCCATTATACAATCCAGCCATCTTGGCTGTGCCAGTCTCTTGGCCTGGGCTGCCCCTCTTGGTTGGCAGCTCCCCCCTCCCCCCCAACAAGGCTCAAGGTCATGTCCACTCTAGACTCTTAGATGTCCCTGCCTCTGACGGTGCTCTCCCTTGTATCCACAATAAACTTTGTTCCCACATACTTGCAAGCAGTCTCCCTCCCTCCCTCCCTCCCTCCCTCCCTCCCTCCCTCCCTCCCTCCCAACTCGCTCACCACCAATGGGTATTTCCTAAGTACCTGCATCCCAGTGCTGCCACGGACCCACAGAGGTGGCTGACAGAGTCCAAGAAAACCCAGTTTCCCAAGAGGATGGCATTGTAATGGTCAACATTAAACTTCATCTTCAAACTATTCTACAATGTGTAATCGTTTGGTTCCTTGTATTCTAACTTCCAGGTTTATCACGAATGTAATTTTTTTTTTGTGCGTGAAAAAGTATGGTTGGTTTTACTAGTTGCATCATGAGTCATACCACGGACAGATCTATAATAATGTCACCCTATTTACCGTGGATCAGTTAAACAAACAGTAGTTAACTTTAACCCCGTGCCTTAGCAATTACAGTGTAATAAAAATCTGGAGTAAATGATTTGTTTTGTGTTCATCAGGTACAAAGGAAAAAGTCCCCAAAGTCCAAAAGGAGAAGAAAGTTCCTAGATCCAGAAATGGGTTTAACTTGGACTGGGGATTTCTGGCCATTAGAAAAAAAGCCAGCATCCCTTGGAACTGGTGAAGCCAACCCCTTCTACCAAAAGGAGCCAATTCCCTTCCCTCTGGCAGATGGCACATATGGCTGCCTGTGGTTACATATCACAAGTACTAATCACACACAGCCACGTCCTCACTAGTCCTAGCCCGCTCCCCTCCTTCAGATACCCATCTCTTGTCTTTATAACGGCAGGCTCTCCTGCCTCTGCGCTCTCTGAAATAAATCCTGCTATGCTCCGACCCCCACTGCTCTCTTGCTGTTCCCTCATGATGTCCTCTCCTGCTGTCCACGCTTCTCTAGCCCTGGCCAAGTCCAGTCCCCGCTTCTCTCTCTCTCTCTCTCTCTCTCTCTCTCTCTCTCTCTCTCTCTC
>NW_026067950.1:2307873-2508560 GCF_014885135.2 Alexandromys fortis | reverse complement strand
CCCCCCCCCCCCCCTGCCCCTCTGGCTGCTCGTTCTCTGTCTCTAAAACCTTCCCACACTGTGGAGTGGTCATGTTGGCAGATTCTCTACTGCACCTTCTAGAATACAGTTTTGTGATGGGAACTCACATAGCCCCAGTGTTGTGGAACATTAGTTTAAGATGTGTTACACTTGTTTATCCTGTGGAATATTTGCTTAATGATGCAAAGATGTGTTGCATTCTTTTATGGTGTATTTGTTTAACTCTGTGAAACTGTGTTACCTTGCCTGCCTAAAACACCTGATTGGTCTAATTAAGAGCTGAATGGTCAATAGCGAGGCAGGAGAGAGAAATACCTGGGGCTGGCAGGCAGAGTGGATAAATAGGAGGAGAGATCTAGGGATGAGGGAGGAGCAAGAAAAGGAGAGGAGGACGCCAGAGGCTAGCCAGCCAGTCATCCAGCCACCTAGCCACCCAGCTACCCAGCCACCCTGCCAGCCAGTAAGAAAAGATATATAGAAGAAATGTAAGAAGTCCAAAGGCAAAACACAGTTAAAGAGAAATGGGATAATTTAAGTTAGAAAAGCTGACTAGAAACAAGTGAGACTAACGTCGGGCATTCATAAGTAAGAGTAAGTCTCTGTGTCTTTGGGAGCTGGGTGGTGGGCCGCCAAAAAGTCAAAACAAACAAATATGTCCCAGCTTGCTTGAATTCAGTCAGTACCTTCCTGTGTCTTCATTCCAAGTGCTGGGTTTGTAGACATACGTCACAATGTTAAGAATCCAGAATGATTTTAATGTGATATTATAAAAAGGTTGAGAAAGTTTCTCAAGGAGCTAAAGTTGGAACTGATTTGAAGAGTCTCCACTCAGCCCTTTCAGTCAAACACCTACTGTGTGAAACAAGCATGCTGAACACCACAGTGACAAAACCAATCTTCTTAAGCCAGGTCTTTGTAATTTGTAAAAACTGCTCTCAGCTGGTGTCATGCTGAAGGCTTGGTCCCGGCTGGCGTGGCGAGCTGGGAAGCTGGGCGAAGGTTTAGAGGTTGGGGCGTAGATGGAGGAAGGAGGTCACCAGGTAGGGGCTGTATCGGTAAACTGTCACGAGTTGTTTGCACTAGTCTGGGAGTGAGGAGGGCTCACTCGTTCCAGCCTCAAGCGTGTCCTCCACAACCGTCCTAGGGCAGCAGGCTGGTTCCCTGAACAAGGAGAAACGGCAGCAGCCAACAGCTAAGGGTGTTAAAAATCTTACACCCGTGAGAACAGCTGGAAGCTAAACCATTTCCAACAGAGTGGTGCAAGCAAGCCTGGAGTGGGAAAGAGAAGCCTGAGCCTCTGTGCAGAGGATGCTCTGCCCGGCCTGGAAGATGCTTAGCCAGGGGTCCAGCATGACGGTCTCCGTGGGGCTTCCTTGGCCGTTTCTGCTGGATGCTACCACTATCTCAATTGCTGGCTCTCCTCACTTGCTATTCCAATTGCTGAATGCTGTAAGTGCCAGCTTTGATAATGTGTTGTTATCTACGGGCTGTTTCCACCTTCTGCTACCTACTACTTGCAATTTGTCCTTATACCCATGTTTGCCCCAACCCCCCCCCCAAAAGTACTTATTAAAATCCAAAGCACGGATTTGGTCATTTCCTGTAAGGAACACCACAGGTGTGTTTTTAAGGCCTGTGGGAAGGCCCAGCCCACTGATGAGACCCCAGGGCAGGGGTGGTCCTGAAGTAGCTAACAAAGCAGGCCGAAAAAGCCAGGAGAGCAGCAGTCCCGGGCTTCTGCCTCACTTCCTGCTCCTGCTCTGACTTCCCTCAGTGAAGGACCATTACCTGGAAGCATAAGAGCAAATAAACCTTTTCTCCCCAAGTCGCCTTTGGTCACGGTGTTTTATCACAGCAATAAAAACCGAAGAGGCACACGGTACGTGCAGAACTGGCACCCAGCCTGACGGGCTGGAACATCTGCATCAGGGTGCCCAGAGAGAAAGGGAGGAGAAAGTGGGTGGATTAAACACACCCCTGCAGGGGCATACTCAATGTTTTCTGCATAAAAATGAAATTTTATGAGCCACTGTGTTGGTGCTGGGAACAGAACATGGGTCCTCTGGAAGAGTAGGAAGTGGTTTTGGCTACCGAGCTATCTCTTCAGTCCCAAGTGTAGACAAACGCATAAGCCGTGAAAACACAGACGTATACTATTACAACAGACACAGAAGCGTTGGGTGGAAGGTAATGGCTGACTTTATAATGATGCCGCCTCTCCACACAAGGGACATTTCAGATAGCCCTAGATTCTGCCACTTCATAAATCTCTATTGGAGGAGGGGCGCACATGCTTCTGTGTTTCCAAGCAGAAAATGAAGACTCAAATACAATCTTACTCTGGCTTAGTCAACCTAGAAACGGGAAGAGGTTTAAAAATACTGCCTGAATTCAAGTAGTATGTGTTGTTATAGGGTATGTATATATAGTAGGGCACAGATAAGTTCATTAGGGAAAAATCTGTTCTATTTGGCACAAAAAAGACGGAATTCAACCAAGGAGATTTCCCAGGATGGCTGGGAATGGCAGGGTTTGATAAAAACAAATAGATTAGTGGATGATAGGAAATATCGTCACCAAAACACAGGCACGGTTATCACAAATCAGGAAAGAACATGCCAGGCATTTTTATATTCTACTGAACATTATCTTATCTCCTTTTGTTGACCAGGAGGCATTTGAGATCTATAACCTATCTACCCAAATTTATCTCTTACTGTAAAAAAATGATAATATTCTACGAAAGCAGAATAACAAATTAAAAGCAAATGTAACAAACCTAGGGGCTGGAGAGATGGCTCCGTGCTTAAGAACACAAGGTTTCTTCCGGAGGACCCGGGCTCTGTGATTTCTGCCTTAGGGTATCGGACAGGCATGCAGGTGGTGCACAGCCATACATGCAGGTGAAACACCACATACACAATAATAAATACATAAACAACCCTAAACCTTATCCTCATGGCATCAAATGTGGGTTACTGAACATCAGGGCGTCTGTGGTAAACTATTTAAACTAATGCTACTTCTAAACCTAGACAATTACAGCTTCATGGAGTGAGAAGGCTTTGGATAAAAATGTACTCCTGGACAATTAAGTTTAACAGACCATATATGGCAATATAAAATTATAAAAGTCATAAAACTAAGACATACTAACTAAACACTGGAGCATCACACACATGAAATTTCTAAGCAGAAATTCTATTTGCTTTGAATCAGCAATCACTGCCCCAGGAAATCAGAAGGAAACCACGCAACGGGCAGACCGTGATAACCCTGAGCGGTGGCCATACCTAATGGGTTTCCCACCTTGGACAAACAAACACTAAGCTATTTCTTATGATCATCAATGTGCACAGGAACTGGCTGGGGGGGAGGGCTGTGTGGACTCTGCCAATCCATAAACCACGCATTTTACGGCACTAAACTAGGCTTAGAAATCACAGTGCATGAAATCCACAAGCCGTTGGGGAAGTTTTAGAGCATGAAGTTAGCCAGTTTCATTGTTTAAGGGTGTCGTACTAACACCATTGAGGATACCAAACACCTGTCTAAGGAAATGTCACACTGATCACTGGTGTGTTCCCCCACACACCTGTGTGTGCACATGCACTACGGTTAATTCCCACATGAGAAAGCATTTGCACGGGGCGCTTGACTCCACACACGTCGCTTGTTCTATCTTGGGACAAAATCAGTGAGATCAATTAAAGTAAAGGCACGCGCTGTCTCTGGTATCCACTGTTTGGACATACATGAACCTGTGAGCTGCTGGGACAATGGCGGCCCTATCCCTGCATATACACCTCCCACTTGAACTGGATCAGCCGGCCTCGAGATGCAGTCATTGGAATTCCAACGCTGGAACTGTCAGAATACCGATTCCAGGGCCTGGAGAGATAGCTCAGAGGATATGAACACTTGCTGATCTTCCAGAAGACCCGCATTTGGTTCCCAGGACCCGTGCTTGGCAGCGCCCATGTAACTACAGCTCTGGGGGACCCAACGTTCTCTTCTGGTGTACACAAACACATGAATAAAAATTTTCTTAAAATCTCAATACAATACTGATTCTTGGGTCCCACACATACTTAACTGAATTTGGGGATGAAGCATTAAGAGAACATCATCTAAACCAGAACCGGAATTTGAGTAACTCCTAAGCACACGGACGTCTGGGCGCTACCGCAATACGTGAAAGCCTTTAAGGCAAGTTCCCTACTTGCAGAGCCCCCTTTGCTAGCGCTAGGCACATACGATGAGTTTGTGGATCAGTCAACAAGTCAATATAGAAATTCCCAGGACACAGGGACTGACATCTTCCAGTTATGGTTCTCGGGGACAGTGAACAAGATGTCCTTCTTCAGTGGGAAGAAGCATCTGAAGCCATGGTGCAACTCCATCTTGCCTGTCTAGGTCTCTCCATCAAGCAGCTCACTGCCAAGGTAGCCAGCACTCGCTCCAGATGTCAGTCAAGGACAGAACAACCACACCAGTTCCACTGGCCAAGCCTCCTCGTCACCAGCACTGTTTGGGACAATCACTGTGCCAGGGAGGAACACCAGGCACCCGGGTGGTTCTAGAACACTTGCAGTTGAGGAACAGGAGGTTAGATGGGATTATAATTGCCAGAGTTAGGATGAGATATAAACAAAGCCACCAACTCTTCTGCTGACTTCTCTGTCTCCTATGGCTGTGAATATTTTGTCTGCTGCTGGCAGCTGTTTCAGAATAGAAATGATTTGGTCTCAAGGAAGCCAGAGGCTTGCTGTGAGTCCATACCGTGTTCTTTGTACTCAACGGTGGCTCTGCACAGTGAGATGCATCTGTTGTGGGGTATTTGTACACTGTGTGAAGGTGTATTGCTGTGGTTGGTGTAACAATGGTTAGACAGGAGATGTAGGTGGAACTCCTGGGCAGAGACAGAAAGAGAAGGAGGAATCTAGGCATGTGGACAGTATGGGAGATGCCAGGAGACGTGGAGAGGAAACAGGAGGCAAAAGATGGAAGAGAGGTAATGCCATGTGACAGAGTGTAGACTAATAGAAATTGCTCAAGTTATAAGAGTTGGCTAGGAACAAGCCTGAGCTATAGGCCAATCTTTCATAATAAGAAGTGTCCATGTCATTATTTGAGAGCTGGCAAGACTCATTAAATTTGGCACCCAACTTGGGGCACATACACAGAGCCCACTGCTCACAGCGTACAGAAGTGTGGCTCACGTAAGAGGCCCGGCTTCTTTATGAGTCGTCAATGCTGGGACAGTTAGGTGCAGCTGGGATGGTTAGGTGGACTTGAAGGGGGCAGAGGCAGCCACCAGCACCGTAAGTCAAAGCCACCTGGAGGTCATTCTGTAGCTTTACCAGGGAAGGCAGAAATGAACCAAAGACTCATCAGGTCTGAGGCCTGCTGCTAAGATTAATGTGCATTTTCAGTAGCTCCCTAACAGGTCGGGTCAGAGCACTGACTACTGCAGAAGAGTAAAGGGGTTGTGGTTTTCATTACTGTGTCACGTGCTTCTTCCCCATCAGTTCCTGTAACTCCTTCTTCTCGGGGACAGATTTTCCAGAGCTCTCTTTGCCATGAGACACCCAAGCAGCCAACCTGAAGATCAACACAGCAGTTTCTGTGTCCCTGTCACTGAGAACTTCCCGTCAGCCTGACTCTTGACGACAGGGCTTTATGGCCCTGCAGTGGCTCATCCTCACCGGTACAGACTGTCATGCACTATGGACCTTGTTAAAGATTTACCCACCTTATGCTTCAAGGACAGGGCAGCGCATCCATATTCTGAAAACGGCTGATAAAGCAGCCTTTCTGTCACATGCCCAACCTTTACTCAGAAGTGGCGCCATTCGTAGGTTTCCCTGAGGGATGTGTGCACTTGGCCTCAGACGCTAATTCATCAGGTTCTCATAACTACCTCACTCTGAGACTTGATTTCACTAGATGTGCAAAGTGAGCTTCCTGTTATCCCACAGGGCCAGTGACTGGAAACTGGACTTTCAAATCCTTGGAAGTTCTTGGCATTGATGTGTTCCTCATCTAATTCCAAACAAAATGCTGAGCTCCACAGAGTGACCTGGCGCCATGGCTGATGTGGGCTTAAAAACGTGGCCATGCTTGTGTTTAAAGAAACCAGTCTCTCCAGGCATTCCATGGTGTGAAAACAGTAATCACTAAATATTATGGAGTAGACAACTTATTCTCCCCCAGAATAATTAGAAAGTTTCACTGACCTCGGTTAAAGTTATTTTAATGTTTTTTTTAATATCTAATTTTTCATGCTTGTGTCTTTGTGTATGTGTGTATGCACACGAGTGCAGGTATCCACAGAGACCAGAAGAAGGCATGAGATCCTTTGGATTCAGAGTCACAGGTGGTTGTGAGCTGCCCAGTGTGGGCTGGGTACTGGGAACTGAACTCAGGTTCTCATGATTGAGCAGTTAGGACTCTTAATGGCTGAGCCGTCTCTCAAGCCTATCTTAACATTTAAACTTCTTTTTCATATTTAGCTTTTGATTTTGAGAGCCATTTAAGACTAGACAATTTATAATAGCAGTTCTTAAATTTTTTGCATTTAAGATATCCTTTATAAAAGGTGGTGTTTTGATTTTTTTTTTTTTTTTTTTTGGAGACAGAATCTCTCTACATATGGCTGTCCTAGAACTTGCTAGGAAGACCAGGCTGGTCTTGAACACACAGAGAACCTCCTGTTTTGGCTTCCCTAGTACTGGGTTTAAAGTAGAGTGCAATCATATTTGGTATAAAGGAGATTTTATGCTTTGTGTGTGTATGTGTATGTGTGTGTGCATAGTTATAAGTGAAAATGCCTGGAGCCCAGAAGAGGGTGTGGGACTCCCTGTAGCTGGAGTTACAGGTGGTTATGAGCTACTGGATAAAACTTGTGTTCTCTGCAAGAGCAGCACTAACAACTCCTGAGCCACCTCTCCAGTCCCTTCTGCATCTTACATTTCACTGAAGACCACAAAGAACTTTCGATTATTGAAGCCTGGATCCTCCTGTCTTGTATACTCAGCCTGTCTCATGTTTTAGTTGATGCATGTGAGAAATCCAGCATCGTACGGGCACTCAGCATGGGCCTTACACACTTCCTTAGAGGGGTCTAGACTACACTTTTGGAACTGGGTCCGCGGGTCTTGTTTATGTCATGGAAGTGTTTGTTGATGGTCCCTTCTCTCTTGCATGGAAACCAGCAAGAACTGTGGTCCCCAAGTCAAGATAAAACAGTTCTATGGAGGCAGAGGGTACACACTCCTCTTTGTTGGCTCTTTCTCCCCAAATGAAGAACTGGACAACTTTATCTTTTTCCTTAGAAGATGGCAGAACTAAAAAGATTTCCTTTGACTCTTTTTTCTGAGTTTGTGGGGAGGGAGGAAGGCAAACAAGTGTGTTCTTGAAGCAGAGGTTCCCAGAACAGAGACCGGAGCGAATGCAAGCAGAAAATTGATATTTGTTCATACCCCTAGTTTTATATCAGAGCTGTCTCTTTATACACAAGGTTGTCCTGTTTCGTGAAGTTTACAGAAAGTGTCGGCTGTACAGTCTCTGCAGAGATGGACTAAGGTGGTCCTGGGCCTCAGCGCTCATGTAGAGGCAGGAACCAGGCCCCACATTGGGATGCTCTGGTCAGGAGCCTAGCCTGCTCTTTTGGGGCTTTGCCTGTCTGCCAGGGAGGAGGTGCCTAGAATTAAAGACACTAAAATTAAAGGCAGATTAAGTAATGAAACTCGAGATCCAGAGATATTGGTAGAAAGGCTAAGCTATGTTGGACATATCCTGAGCTGTGTGGGACATATGTGCTTTGTTTGACGTAAGTGTCCAAGCACTTCTTCCCTGCAGACACGAGGCCTGGCTTAGAACAGAGGGCAGCAGAGCTTTGCCTGCCGTCTTTCGGCTGTCTGGAGAGGCAGCAGTTGTGGAGAAAAGGGCTCTGGGTTGGCGCAATCACAGGGCCAGCAGGCTCAGGCGAGTCTCTTGCTGGAGGAACATCTCACGGAGCATTAACACAGCGTGCCTACAACATTACCAGTCATACAGGCGGGACCCCCACACTGCAGGCACCTCTGACGGACAGAATGCCATGTGGTATGTGACTGTACCTACCCCACCTGAGACACAGTCACACAGGCGGGACCCCCACACTGCAGTCTCTTACGGACAGAATGAATGCCATGTGGTATGTGACTGTACCTACCCCACCTGAGACACAGTCACACAGGCGGGACCCCCACACTGCAGGCACCTCTTACGGACAGAATGCCATGTGGTATGTGACTGTACCTACCCCACCTGAGACACAGCACTCACCTCATTGAAATGAACATCCTGCATCCCAACGTCTTCCATCATGGCAGCCTCTTCGTCGATGTTTGGCGTGATGACCCGGAAGGCGGTACATCCCTGTCTGAACATGCCTAGGCAGAGAGAAAGCATGGGGGAGCTGTCAACCTGACTGAAGCTGGAACTCTTGGGTTCCCCCTGCCCTGTACATTTCTCGGTTGAAATCCGGATGCTCCTACCCTCCATATTCAGTTTGCTTCACGTCTGAAGCGAACAGCTGAGGAGGGAACCCTCATGTCTGCCCCAGCGTCCACGCAGGAGGCTGGGGCCAGCCTGTCTTCTCTCCATCCATTTCCCCACATTTAACCTTCACCTGCCTCACTCTGTTTCTCAACTCTTTTTAAATATTTTAACCCACCTTAATTAAAATCCATTCAATCTTCGAAGAACCCATAGGCTGCCAAATCATAACTGAGTCAAGCCAGCAGTAACTGAACGAGGAAGTGTTTGGTCAAAGGATCCGTAGTCAGACACCAAGAAAAATAAAGTAGCCAAAGCCAATGGAAGAGAAGCGAGCAGCCCCAAATCAAAGTGCAGCCCCAAATCAAAGTCTCCTTCAAGCAGCTCGTCACCTCACCACTCAGGCCGGGGAGAACCCCCAACTCGGACTGGGGCTCTCCCGACTGCCTCCAGCAACACAGATGAGTCAACAGTCCCATCTGCCAGCTGAGGGGCTGCCTGGGAGAAGAGAAGCCTTTTCTGCTTAGGAACCAGAAAGCCACAGTTCCAGGGGCTCAGCATCTGACACACCCAGCCGACACCCTAAGTGAGATCAGTGTCTGGGGTGAGGGTCACAGCTCAGCTCGGGCACCGGGACACAGTTTTAAGCCGGTTCAACATCAGCTGTGTGCTGTCTTTAGACGAGGAGGAGGGGCTGGAGAGATGGCTCAGTGGCTGCTCTTCCAGAGGTCCTGAGTTCAATTCCCAGCAACCACATGGTGGCTCACAGCCATCTGTAATGAGATCTGGCGCCCTCCTCTGGTGAGGGGGCATACATGGAGGCAAAATGTTGTATACATAATAGACGAGGAGGAATTTGAAATGTTCGGCTACTCTGGTTTGAGATGCTCCTTCATGAGTTTAGGAAAAAGAAACGCAGAGTATTTTGAAATTAGGTGTTGAGAAAGCAGAACCCAAAAGCAGAGACAATTCCTGCGGACATCTGTCCAGGTTTCCAGTCACCCCCGAGGTAGCCATTTCCACCACAGTCCTCATACAGCCTTGCTTTGATCTGGCGACAAGGAAAGCAGAGAATCCCCCAAGTAAAGCTCTCCTCTGGGAACTTGAGGATACATTACTACACCAAAATTAAGACGAAAAAAATCGACCGCTAGTGTTTAGGCCAATGGAAGAGCAGACGTGCTGACCAAACACTTTCCTCTTGTGGCACAGAGCAATGGCTGCGAGGGACACGGAGAGCCCAGTGATATGAGAGTGGAGAATTGACAGAAACCACCAGAACCCTGGAACGGCAGGTGAACAGAGCGGATGGGGACCCTTGGGAGCTGCGTGACCCTCAGGCTCACCTCCCCAGCTCTTCCTCTTGCTCGTGTTATGGCTGTAGGGGAAGACAGACGGTTCCCGCTGGAGCGCTAGGTCAGCTTCTAAACACGAGGAAACGCATCACCCGGTAAAATGTCTCAGCAGGGAATACTATACGAACACGGCCCCTTTATTTCCTCTCTCATCCTGACTCTGAGACGTTTCAAGCCCTTGGCATCTGCACCTTGATCACGCCTCTCACTTCGTAGAACCTGTAGAACCGCTCCTCGCTAGCCTGGACCAAGCACTCATAGTCCTCAGTATCGTATGTGCAGACTACCGGCTTTCCTAGAACCCCAGTAGTCCAGAACAAGATGCCACCCTTGAGGGACGCCCCAAGTAACTGGTGTTTAGCCAGGAGGAATCATCAACGAACTCATGGGAACAAGCGTGCAACACACAAATACAGAGCATAACTTGTACCCCGGCCTTTTCCCACGCTAAAGTCAACAGGGCTGCATTCCAGAAAATCTGCCCAACAAATTCCCGTTAGAACTGTCACTTGATTGATAACAGTTCTGGTGAGAATTATCTTAAGGGAAAATAAAGTCACGTCGGCTCTGTATTAGTTGGTCAGGAACGGCAGGATGCCAAGCTAATTAGCTGCTTCTTGAACAGCGTGAGGCTAGGACAGCAGGTCACGTTCTCTTCTCCACAGGCACTATCTTGCTGTGCCCATGGAGGCCATCAAATGCTGTAACTGGGAATGAAGCAACCAGCAAGCCCAGGTGTGTGCAATTCCTCACCTCCAGATTTGCCTGCACGGCCCCACTCCTTACCTTTCCGCGTGAGATACTCTGCCACCAAGGCTGTTACGTGGACGTAGCACATGGCCGCCTGTCACAGGAGACAAACACAGGGGCTCAGAATCGTCAGCTAGAACCTCGTGTCTTCAGAATAGACCTATTAGTCACAGCTTTGTGGAAAGAAGCGGAGCGGCTCACACAGGAACCGACACTTAGGAGTTGAAAAGTCAGGGAAATTTACATTACTGTATTTTACCATAAAAGACAAAACCAGCATTTTGAGAATTAGACCACTTGTCTCAATGAAAAACAAGAAGTATTTAAAGAAAAAGTTCTCTTCCCAGCCCCACATTTCAGGGGCTAAAAAAATTTTCCTTTCAATTTTATTTCTAAACATTTGTTTTTCTCTCTCTTTGTGTGTGTGTGAGAGAGAGAGAGGGCCCTGAATTCAGTATCACCGACCCATAGTGGAGGATTCCGTGTGACAGTGGAGGCAGACTGGAGAGATTTGCCCACAAGGCAACGGACACCGGGGAGTGCTGGCTGGCAACATGAGCATCCAGGAAAGAGGTGGGGGTCACGTTCTCCCCGGGATGCTCAGAAAGTAAGCACTCCCAACACCTCGACCTGGGACCTCGAGTTTCCCCCACCGTCAGGGGAAAGTGTCTGCTTGTGCTAGTTTGCGGCAGCGGTCTGAGTGAACAGACTACAGCTGAACCTGGAAAGGGCTCTCCTGCTTATGAGAAGCCTGGGCCACAGAAATCATGTAAAAAGTCTTAAGCTCTGAGAGTTACAGAAAAATGACTATCGTGACTTTCTTCTTATGACAGCCACGGTGTAGCCTAGGCTGCATTTATGGCGAAGAGGAAGGGACCGCGTACGTGGCAGCATACCGTGATGAACAGTGACCACGCTTGCAGACTCAGAACCCTAATCACGAAAACAGCCACGGAACAGCCACGGAGACGTCACGGTCACAGTGCACACCCTCGCTGTGGTGACACTGGAAGACGCGTCCAGCCACAAATCCTGAATGGTGGGTCCATGGGAACACAGAACCTGCGTGAAGTCACTGGTTCCCTTGGATTTCTCAGGTTACATAGGACACCATCAAGTCACAGTGGGTTAAAGAAGACGGTGCAATGACCCAGAGCTAGGAAACATGTGGCCTTGGATCTGAAGTTTCTCCCTCATGCCTATTCCCAGCCACGCTGTTTACACAGCGAACTGTGTCTGCTCTGAACAGACGGGAATGTTCCAGTACCTGCTATACATCCACAACAGGAGAGCGGGCTGCCCTACGACTACCGTAACAGCAGGATCCTACCATGGGATCCAGCCAGGGAGGTTTCGGTGCAGGAAAATGTACTTCAAAGTAGCAAGCAACTACATAAATGTGCAGGTGTCTGCTCGTCATCTGTTTCCAGCGATCAAAATGCCCAGACAACTGTGAACCACCCCAAACCCAGAAGTACATGTTTAAGGCACCATGTGTTCTCACGGGCTTCCTTTGATTAACGGTATACTTTTCCTCCAAAGTACCTTCAGAGAATGAAACGAGCATAGCTGTTTCTCAGAAACTCAGGCGGGCAGGGCTCCCTACCTCGGAAAGGTCCCCATTTTTCACATGGATCCTCGCCATGCTGTCCAGCCACGTCTTTCTGAGCTCGGGCGTACTGGCGTAGGACTTGGCCAGGCTGTACTGGAGGTCCACCAGCATCTCGGGGTCGTTCTCATGCTCCTTCATCTGCGCTGTGGCCATCAGGACCGTGCGGATCCTCTTGGTCAAATCTTTCACATCAGAGGCGAAGCTGGTGTGCTAGACCAAGCGGGGAGGAGAAAGGACTCGCGACTTTAATCCGCCTTCTCCCTGACGCTCGCTCGCACACATCCTGGGAGGAGGGGAAAGGGGAGCTACTCACCTTGATGAGCCGGTCGCTGTTGGCACAGTTGTTGATGATGGACAAGGACTGCTGGAATCTGGTCCCTCCAATGCCAACCACGTCTGCAATCAGCTGGCTGACAGAAATGATGACCTTAGGGACAGAAACACGGGCACATCAATCTACCTTCAGACGACGGTCAGTTAGGATGTGCACGGAGTCGGTGTGAGGGTGGGATGTGTGCGGTGGGGACCACACCAGTGCGGGGAGCAGGGGCTGAGATCTCTCTCTTTTTTTAAATCACTTTCAAAAATCATTTATGATTGGCTTCCTAATGTATTTTGCTCATGAAGTGTTAGAGGTGAATCAGAAGAAGAAGAGGTAGAGGTATCCACACAACTCGGACTGCTACTTACCCACTGCACTCTGCAGTAAGAGGGGGACCCTATTCTCCTCTCAAGTGCTTGTTTGGAGCTTACATGGAAGGTTCTTTGACCTTTTTTCTTTTTTAAAACAGAACATGCAGGCGTTAACTATGCGAAGAGCAATCTGACCTTTTTGGAGTCTATAGATAGCAAGGCCTTAACTCAGGTGTTTGAGATCTGTATTTCTTTTGTATTTTAATGAATAAAGCTTGCCTGAAGATCAGAATGCAGAACAGTCACACTAGTCAGCATACAGGCCAGGAGGTAGTGCATGCCTTTAATCCCAGCAGCCACACTAGTCAGCCATAGAGGCCAGGAGGTGGTGCACGCCTTTAATCCCAGCACTAGAGAGAAATCTAAGGCGGGATGAGACAGGAACTGGCTTCGTTTTCAGTCTGAAGATTTCATAGAGGTGAGAGCTCTCTAGTGGCTTGGCTGCTTTGCTTTCCTGATCTTCCGACTGAACCCCAATATCCGTCTCTGGGTTTTTATTATTTGCTCTATAGGATCAAACACTGCAAGCAGTGCCGTGGAGAATGCCGACTGAACCCCCTCTTCCTTCCTGTCTCACCAGCCCTCGTCTCGTCTAGAGGGCCATCTTCTCCACCCTAGAGTAGACAATGCTCAGTGTGGACCCCCGAGATCTGCTCTTCAAACTGAAGTTCAAGTGGGTCCTCCAAACATGCAAAGATCTGGATGCATACTTCTGTAAATTCTTCTCACCTGCGTTCTAAATATGAAGGGGCTTCTCTAGTTCCCTGGAAGGATGATTCCCACGGTGGACCCATAACTCAGGAAATACCTACTCAGGCCCCTTCAACAAATAACCCTTCCTCATCCTCAGGTCCTCTGAGAAGCCACCCCTGCTCCCCGGAATCCCTAATCAGGATTCTGGTTCTTCCTGGATCTCAAGTTCCTCTATGGGAACGCCAGCCCAGTACACTGTAAGGGCCTTGGGTTTGTCTGAGGACTCCCTGATCGCACACTCCAGAAGGACCAGGAGAGGATCGCTGTTCTGTTCGTGGATGCAGGCATTAATTCTAGTGCATCAGTCTATGGACAACGACTACCACGTTAACAAAGGAACAAACGCAGATTGAAAAGGCTCTCCCGTCACATGTACATAAAAAAAATATGTATCTATGAAAACACAGAGTTCTTGCTATTACCTTAGCTGGTTTTAAGAGCAGAGAATTTTGCATGTTTTAACTGGACACACAGGAGATGTACTCATGAACAGAAGACAGGAAAGTCTACTTTGGGGGTTTTGTGTTTTGAAGATATTTAATATTAAGCACCTTGTGCCAACAGACTATCAGCTCAATATTGATTTAATACTTAGCTATCAAGATACGAATGGAAGACACCCCAGGCCAGGATCTTACAGTACGGAGGTCGAAACAAACACAGCCAGTGAATGTGACTTCTCAACTCTCCACTCGGCCTTTTACAGCCGTCACGAGGAGGTGTCAGGACACGTGAGCCTCGACGAGACGGGATTCCAGCACGCTCCTGTGCCCTGGCAGAGCTAAAGCACACACCTGTAAGTGTGTCCGGACAAAGGACTTCTTCCCCGTGTAGTCGAAGTTGTTCCTCATCAGGAAGTAGAGCAGCTGGGACGCGTCGGTCCGGATGGAGCCGAGCTTGGAGTTACAGCACTTGAGCACCTCGTAGCACAGCGAGGCGCACATGTCCGCTCGCCCCTCGTAGAAGGTGGAGGGGAACTAGAACAAAACACAGGGCGGGCAGGCCAGCGAGGTCAGCGCTCCAGGCGGGCAGCGGGAAACCTGTCACCGTCAGTACAACCGCGGCCTCCAAGTGGCTTACCTTGTAAATCAAGGACCTTAAGGCAGTAAAGACATTTTTTAAAGCCATTTCTGACTGGTGCTTTTGAAGAAAACATAGGTAGACGTCAAAAACTTTCTTCATGAGAGGATTATGTCCATGGTCAGCCAAGAGCTGGTTCTGAAAAGTACGCATCGACATCAAGGTTAGAGAGACATGTCTAACATCTCAAAGACATGTCATATGATGGACAGCCTCAAAGACTGTGTCTTCTGAGCATAGGGATAAACCAGTTCTGCTACAAGTGCCCCAAGGAAGGCACAGAATGCTCCTGTAGGCCAAGCAGGTCCACCAGAACACTGACCACTCGGGCAGGTTTCTAGAAAACCGCAGTGTGGTTTACAGGCTTAGTCCTGACTGTGTTTCCGCAGACTTATTTGTAAGCATGTATCATCATCACAACTGACTCTGGATGTGATATCTTAATTCTAACACGGGAATGCCATGACAGGTGTCCGTGAACTGATGGGCGGAGAATGATACAGAATCCTGTCTTCCCCAAGTGATGTCCTTACCCAGCCTGGCTTCCTGGGCATTCAGCTAAGCTCTAAGCCAACATTATGGAGGGACAGCATGCATAGTCTTTGGTCAGGCACTACACAGGTAAATTGAGCCCCAACAGTCTCATTTGTGAGACAGCAACTCTAAAACTATCTTGTGTTCCGACTGTGACAAACCAAGGTCAGAAACCCCAGAACAGAGAAAGGAGGTGGGCACGAAACCCCACCCCGAGTCACAGAGTGATTGCCAGGGTTAGCCGCAAGGAGAGGGAGAGACACCCATGGTGCCCCTGGGCTGTAAGTAGCCTTTCTGCCTGTGCACCTGCTCTGCACAGGCCTTTCCTCGAAGTCTCCTGCCTCTTCACATGGCAGGGTGTGCTTCAAAATAAATGGAGAAGGCGAAACAGAGCCTGACTCTGGCTAGAGTTCCCTAGTACCCTTGTAACTAAACACATGGTTCCAGCAGTTAGATATCAGCTAACTCAGTGTCTTTTCCCATACTAGGAATGGTATATATGTATAAAAACACCAGAATTAAAACCATCACGTATACCAACTGAAATTTTTTTTAAACTGAGTGTGGTTTTGTCCTCCCAAACAGACAGAGGCTTGAAGAACCTGCACCAGTGACTTAATTATTTGCTAAGTTTAAAACCCAAACCAAAACTCTTTCATTTCTTTCTCATGACATGATTTTGTCATTTAATTTAGTAACAGATAATTTGAAAAAAGGTGAGTTTATGTTTAATGTGCCTCTCTCTTTAAATATCTAATTTAAGTCATTTGGTTTTGCTTCAAGATGTTCACAGCAGAAATGCCTCGTTAGGTTCCCACACTTATCATATGGAGGGCGCAGGATAAATACTTTCTTCTAGCCAAGACAGCTGTCTCCAGGGACCGCCTCTGGCTTTTCCAAGGACGCGGCACACAGGCCGGTTAACCTCTGTTATCTGTAAGGACGGGCGCTGCAGTCACTCTCTACGGGAAAGCTTCATCAAGGAAGCCTGGAGATCAGCAGTCTTAACTGAAGTGAAAACACGTCGGGCATGCGTGTTGGTTAAGCTTGGTAAACTGAACGGATTCACCAGATAAAACCTCTGACCTTGGGCAGGACGTGTTTAATACCAACCTTAAAAGCCAGTGTGAACAGAGAGAGCGTGTCCAGAGTGGTGAGGCAAACCTCTGTAGCAATGTTGGCTTCAAGAAGCGACTGGTGCAGGACATCCGCCTCCGAGTGGCCATAGCCTGCGTGAATCAACACAGCGTTACTGTCTGGGGGTTCGGGCACAGGGCTGGCGAGGTCGGCAGCGACAGTCAACTCTTGATTATTACAGACGATCCCCTTTTCAGGACACGTCTCCCCTCTGCCTTTGTAAGGAGTCGGCATTAATAGTGTTCCCGTTCAGTGACGCATCTTTTCCAACTCCGGAGACCCAGTGACAGCAACAGCCATTTACGGTGTGCTTGCTCGGTGCCAGCTGAGTCTGGGAACGCCACGCTATGATCTAGTCACTCAGCAGCCCCGGGAAGTATGCCCCCTGTTAAATACCTTTTGCAGACAAGGGAAGAGGCCTGGATAAGCTACAGGGCTAGATTGAGGTCATACGGTAGGTATTAAGATGGTACCAGCACACCCACCAAGACCAGTTGCAGTCCACCAGCTGCACGGCTGAGCTGTTACAATGGCCAGGGTGCTGACAATGTCCCAATCACACTATGGTGAGAAGAGATGGGGGCCGATGGCCAGTTACTCCAACTAGCTCTATAACTTACTATCTGGTGTTACGGCAAGTTGGCTGACCTCTTTATACTTCAGCAGCCCCTTCTGTAGAACAGAGATAAAAAGTATCCACACTTCCAAGGGCTGTTGGGAGGATGCATTCATTAGTATTGTGAGGTTCACAGAAATGTGCCCAGGACAAAGTGAGCAACATAAAGCATTAAGTCGGTAACACCAAGACCTGCGTTTAGCTAGAATCATGAGTGATAATCAAGAGTTGACTGTACTGCAAATAATCTTCTACTTGCTTTAATAAAAGCATAAGAGCGAATATACTGGAAAGAAATGTCTATGGAAAGGACCAGAAAGACCTGTCATGTAAATTTAGCTTTATCATACACAACTTAAACATAAACTGCAATCTTCAACAGTGGCTGCAAAATCAACTCAGTAATGATATAAATGCAGTTTGACATACAATTTGCGATATTAAACTATGAAATGGAATGCATTAGCAGAAACACGCAGAGAGGATGTAAAGATGTTACCATGGTGTCTAGCTGATACAGAAAGATGGTAACACAACAGGACACAATGTAATGACTTTCTCCAAGGAGTGTCGAGGAAGCAACACCTACAAATTGGTCTTTTGTTTAATACTCTAGAGAGGAAGACATTAGTTCAGAGATGAGAAAAATATAGTACAGAAAAATCTATAGAGTTTCCTTGAGATTAACTAATGGGAACCACCCTCCACCCAGAACCTGTACTCCAAATTCCTATTTGGGTCACTGCATCAGAGGACTGATATTGTCAAATAGCAGGAAGAGAGAATAGCAGGACCTTGTTCTGACTGAAGGAAATGTGATAATTATAGTTCCACAAATGCTAGAGGGGAGCTTTTAAAGCCACAGGAGGTGCTTTGAGACGGCCATGAAAACACTATCAACTGTATTCATTCAACTCTGCTTTTCAACATGTAGCTCTGAAACTTAACGTCTGGAGTTTCCTGTCCCCGTGTCAGGGTTGTCTCCCTCCTCATGAGGATATAGAATATATTCAACACTATCCTTTTTTTTTTGGTTTGTCCATTTTAAAAGGATGTCTTTATTTACTATGGATACAGTGTTCTGCCTGCATGTATGCCTGTACGCCTGAAGAGGGCATCGGAGTTCACTACAGATGGTGTGAGCCACCATGTGGTTGCTGGGAATCGAACTCAGAAGAACTGGAAGAGGAGCCAGTGTTTTTAACCTCTGAGCCCTCTCTCCCATCCTTCTTTGTCCATTTTTAAACAAGCAGTTGTCTAGAGAAAAGAAAGATGGCTATTTGGGGGTATCAACACCACCGTACTGCCTTTATACAAGCCAAGGCATTGCTTTGGGGGGTGGGGTGGGATAAGATACAGAGACAGTGAAAGGAGGATTGATGAATACCGCGACAAACCACGGAGAGGGGACAAAACCCAAAACATCAACTGCGATCAGGCCAGCTAAAAACATTCCCATAGGTCTCAGGGACCTTTAAGGGAGCTGCTGTTTACTCCCAGGGAGTTGTGGTCTGGGCTAAGAGTTTAAAAAGAATGTGGTTTCTGGTGACTTTACAGCTTTCTCTTTATAGAATTGCCCTTCTTTCTATAAAACACTCAGGCTAAGTGCATGCAGGTAGCTATTATAAATGAGACAGCCTCCTACTGAGGAATCCCTGTAGCACTGACCTACTCCTGGCCCAAAGCCTGGAAACAGAGAATCAGAACTTAACATGTCTTGTCATTTTAAAAATACAGAACCAAGGTGTCAGGATGTTTAAGTGAAAAAGAATTACGTATACATGAAATACAGCGATGACAAGATGCTATGATCTACCCATCTCTTGGGCTTAGCAAAAATAGGAACAGGGCAGGTGTAGAGATGGGTATTGGGGTGGGTGCATATATGAGAAGAGATATACAGATATGAAAATGTCATAATGGAACCCACTTATTCTGTACATTAATGAAAAAATTAATTAAAAGTCACAAAAATTAAACAAAACCCAAAGAAAAAAGATTAAGTCAGATTTGTGGAGAATGAGCCTGTCTGGGTCACACAGAAATCTGTCCTCTCAACAGGGGCTTGTCACATGGCCTCGACTCAGTAGAATTCTTAAACTAGTGCCCAACCTTGTAAGATCCCTGACACTAAGTGGCAGCTCAGACTGTCCTCAGTCACAGAAGCAGAGACAATGTCTCAGGAAGATGCTGTCAACAGTCATGATAGAGAACACAGGAAAATGAAACAGTAACTCCACAAGACTGGGACCTTCAGAGACCAAGACTTCCCAACTGAAGACTGAGAGATCAGCGTGGCGCACACTCACATACACCTGCCATCTTAGGTCTTGTTTATCAGGGTGTCTCACCGGCCTGGGCCCACCAAGCACACCAGGACGGCTAGTCAGTAAGGAGTCACCTGTGCCCAATTACATGCGTGCCAGCCCCACCACACTGGCTGGCTTTGTTCTAATGTGGGTTCTATCAGGGAGAACTTCACTAGGCTAAGTCCCAGTCCAAGCCTCAGTGGTGAGAGTGTTGTGAAGACTACTACTTCCACTAGGGGGCGGCAGTGCATGGCTTGGATTCTCTCCACCCCTGCTCACTGCCCAGCCTGCAGGAGCAACAGGTCTCTGCCACAGGGGTGACATCTTTGGGTGGCATGTTGTGGGCTGGTTTGGGAGTCCTCAGCATTCACAGCTCACATTTATAAACATTTTAAACCACTATTACGCCTGTGATAAGACTTGTTTTTATTTTAAAATTGTGTGTTAGCATGTGGTGTGAGCACACGTGGAGGCAGAGATCCGCGTTGAGTGTCTTCCTCTACTACCTTCCACGTTATGAGAGAAATCTTCAAACTACATTTCTTTACTTGACTATTATTTGGGTGTGCCTGTTTGGAGGGGAGAGGGCCATTCGCAGAAGTTCTCTTTTTTCACCACACGGGCCCTGGAGATTAAACTCAAGTGGACAGGTGTAGCAGCCTTCAGGGGCTGAGCAATCTCACTCGCCCGTCTCCAATTTATTTCTCCAGGCAGGTCCTGTTACTGAACCTGGAGCTTGCTGTATTGGCTAGAACCGCTGGCCAGCACACCCTTCACCTGCCTCCGTATACCCAGGCCTGGGGTGACCGACACACACCAGCTTTTATGTGGGTGCCGGGAATCTCAACTCAGGCCTTCCGGCTTACACAGCAAGCACCTCACCAACATACTGCCCCAGCACCAAGACTTGTTCTAAAACCTCAAAGGAATTTGAACACTCAAGGGCCAAAAAGGAGCACACCTCCACGTCACCTGTTAGGTTTAAATGTAATTAACCCTACTGTAGCTTACAAGTTCACCTCGCCTGATCGCTCAACTAACCCTGCCGACTCCATCTGTAACTTGGCCTCTTCCCCGAGACCCTGCGTCGGAATGACTGCGGCAGGAGCCCCTCAGCCACCTCCGCCTTCTGATGGTGAGGACTGTGAGAGGTGGATCAGACCCACAGTCTCCCAGGCCACGCTTCCGGTTCCATGGCTGGTTTTCCTCTATGGAACCAAACTCTGTATTTTTATTGTGACTTTCGTCCCTTCTGGATAACCATACACACCCAGAAAGACAGGAAGTTTGGGGTATAAAACATGAACTGACAAACATGAGTCTTGCTGAAAGGACTCCTCAGATGGGAACCCGCCATCTTAGCTGAGAACTACCTGCATGTGGCTTTATGAGATGATGCCAATGTAGTTTATGTAGGAAAGCACAACCATGATCAACATCAGTTATTCACCCTTCCCACTTAACTGCCTTCTTAGGTTTCCCTCACAGATGAGCAAGGGTGTATACAGAATAAAGAACAATATTCTATGGCAAATGATATAATTTGTTGGCTCCCTCGACTCACATAAAACAACCATGCTCAGAGCTATCTGTGGCCACGATCCATGAGGTGCAAGCTCACATGAACCGTGGCACTGACTTTCTCTTCTTTGAGGAATACTGCAGAATAAAGGCCACCAAGTACACAGCCTCAAACTGTGAAGACACCTGAAGGACACATGGCCCAAGCTTGTGTCCCCTCTGAGGACATCAAGACAACTAACCTCAAGCAGGTTACCTCATTCGTAACCCTGAGTCAATTCAGGTGCAATAAACATCATTACTGATGGACTAGCCCCTCAGATGACCTATGAAGATACACCGTTTTCAGAAATGCGTGTGTTCCGTGGGCAGCACTCACGGTGGATTCTCCCACAGCCTCCTCTCTGGGGAGTAAGGGAAGAGCATGTGCAGCCCTGCCTACAGAAGACTGGCCGTCATGGGCCTCTGCTGCCCCCTGCTGGCCAAGATGATGTCTGACAAAAAGGGAAGCAATGGCCACCAAGACAAGCAGCTTTAGCCTCTGCATATCCCTGCTGCCCACTTCCAGGCTCTCTATCACATTCCTGGATTAACAGAAGGGGCTGTATTTACTGCAATGCAAGCTTTTTCTTTTTTGCAAAGGGACATACATGATCCCAAGTTTCCCCAGAAAACCTAGGTAGAGATGAGCAGGTATACGTACGTATACATTATACACATAACACAGTAGACGTTCATTTTCATTCTCTTTGCAGGCTTTTGGCCAAGTTCCATGAGGAGCTAAAAGAGGTGGTGGCAGGAAAGGCTAACGATACCTAATCAGAACTCAATCTAGACAGTAAGACTGAGTCCTGGAAGATGCTGTGATTTAACAACTCAAGAAGAGGAACCGTGGAGACACAGGCGGAGGCCAAAGGAACCAGAACACTACTTCCTGGCAGAGCAGCAGAGACAGGTGACTGAGGACAGCGTGCCACTGAAACTGAGGGGAAAGGCCGGGTGCCAGCTTCTCCGTGAGCTGCAGGGAGAGAAGCCAGTCTCGCCAATACGCTGGTTCTGCAGCAGCCCAGCCTGCTGTGTCTGTCCTGCCGCTGAGTCCCTGCTGCTACTGCTGCCTCCATCTGCAGGAAGGGGCGGTTTCCTGGCTGGGCTGTCACCATGTTCATCTGACATCTATCACTAGAGACGGGGCCTTTGTCCGCTTAGGGAAAAATCCTGCAGTGTTCCTGCATTTATTTCAGCAGATAGTGAAGGACTATGGCCTAGATAATCTGGGGAAAGTGAGCTCCCACAGCCGAGCGTGGCCCAGGGGACTGTGTTTCTGCTGCAAAACAGGACATGAAAAGTAAAAAGTAACAGAACCCCTGGCATTCTTTGCTTTAACCCCTTGCTCAACAAGCCCAACAAAGGGTTAAAAACACAAGTATTATAGCCTCAAATGTCTCATAAATATGCATCCTACTCTAGGGTAAGAGCACAGAACCAGAACTGGACGTCCTTACTGAGTTCAGCGGGAGGCAGATGATGAGACAGTGTGCTGAGAGAAGCCTAAACCCGCAGGATGAGATTTAGCTTTGACTTTGTTGGTGAAAGTGTGGGAAGCCGCTGTATAGATTTCTTTGTTTTGTGTGCTTTTTTTTTCTAAAGTATTTATGTGTATGGATGTTTTGTCTGCATGTATGTCTGTATACCACATGTTGGCCAGGAGTCCCCGGGACTGGAGTTAAGATGGTTGTGAGCTGCCATGTGGGTGCTGGGAATTGAACCCAGGTCCTCTGGTAGAGCAGTCTGTGCTCTCAACCTCTGAGCCATATCTCCAGCCCAAATTTTGTGTGGTGTTTCTGACACAGGGTCTCACCATGTAACCTTGGCTTCAAATTCGATATATAGAGTAGGCTAGCCTTGAGCTCGCTCACAGAGAGTCATCCCCCTGCCTCTGCCTCCTGAGATTAAAGGTGTGTGCCACCACACCCGACAAGCCTCACTTTGTGCCGCCCTTCTCAGGACTGTTTCCAATACAAGGTGGAGGGAATGTTGTCTTTATGCAGGGTCGGCATGAAGAGAGAGGTCTGACAACCACAGCAGATGGAATTATTGCGATTAGGGACGATGGGAGGATATTAATAACCATGTACTAAAGACAGTGCCGGGAATGAGAACGTGGTTTTGTAGGACTAGCTATGTCATGCTCGGAGAGGAGAAGGAAAAGCTCTTGAGAAAACAGAAATAGAAGCGGGACTCCACAGATGGTCTTATTAATTTTTCATGGGCTGCAAGGCCGGTACCTTTTAGGTTTTCTGCTTTGAGAAACCCATAGGCAGATTAAAACACCAAAATGCCTAGAGACAGGGCATGAAGCTGTTCGGGTAAATGGTAGAAGTAAATCTAAAAGCCGGTCCCACGTACTAGCAGAATGGCTACGGTGAAGTTAGGAAAGCCCGCAGTTAGGAGGCGAGGCGGATGGAAAGGTCTTGGTTGCAAGTGAAGGGCCTGGAGAGCAGACCCCAACCGGATTCCATCTTACCATTGTCTACAGATATCCCAAGCACACTTGATATCTTTCTCACACTGAAAACACAGAAAAAGTCACTTTGTTACTGGATGCTTTTCCATACCCTCTCAAATCGATTCACGGGCTTTAAAAATTCATTTGCAGGCAGGATGTCAGAACGTGGGCGCTCAACCAATTACACGCACGGAGCAGGACCCAGATGTGACGGGAGGAAGAGATGGAGGATAAAATTAACACAAGAAATGCATGCGCTAAGTTTAGAATACGAGACAGTGTCTGCCCATCGGCTCTGCAGAATTCTGTCTGGAGTTAGGGCAAAGAGACTAAGCGCTTTCAGATGGGCGCCGTAGCTGATTGGGCTCCACGTTCTGTCACCCTCCACTGCTCAGGACACTCCTCCAAGAAAGGGAACTCTTCTTCCTAATCGTTTTGCTCTGGAAGAAAAATCAAGTCGGTGACGTGGTACGGTGTGGCCGGGGCTGTCCCCTCTGCGACGGCACAGAGATGGCTGGCTGTTACGATGGTAAGGCATGGGACTTACTGTGGTTAAAAGTGACAGAGTTATCCAGGCTGCCCAGCTGCTGCAATCTGGCATGCATCATTCCTGTTCTGTTACGGGAAACAGGCAATGTCTGAGACTTTCGATCATGACCTACGGGTCCCAACCCCTCCTGGTTCCTGTAACATGAGTGACATGGGATAGAAGCAAACGTTAGATGTGTTATGACAAGCAGGACAGGAGCATTAGTGAAGCTGGGACACGACACAGGGACAGCCGGGCTACACGAAGCCAAGTGGCCGGGGACACAGACAGCCGGCAGCTCTAACACAGTGCACAGTGAAGCCACCAGACTTTGAAGGAGCAAAACCAAGCCAAGGCACTGAGTCTTTCTCATGGTAAGAAAGTCCGGTGGAGACGCTCTATTCAAACAAGAGCATTGCTCCGGGGTGGAGGTAACAGTCAGCATCTGACAAGAGAGCACTGCAAACCTCTCTGAACTACGTGGCATGAGCAAAACTTCGTTCTAATTAAACAAGGCACCGACAGAAGCAGAGGACACATGCGATGGCAGGGGTTAAATGAGTCAGTTGAACTCCTGTATCCTTACCCAAGCAGGAGGAAGTGCCACACACTTTGTTAAACTTGGGAAGCGGCCGAGTAGAGAAAACAGACAAGTGTCCGGGTTAGCAATCAGACAGCTCACTTCCCTAGTGTGTACCATCACCAGAGCAGACGGAACCAGACTATGACACCAGTCCCCCGTCCCGGAGCCAACCGTGCCCCTTACAGTGTTACTGTGTGTACAACAGGGACATGCAGGGATTGTCATCAACAGCATGCTGCTGGATCCCTTCCCAGGGACAAGCACAGTGTTCACAACAACCACACCACCGTGGACGGCAAACACTGACGACATTCATGTCATGGTTCAAGACCCCGGTCACATGCAGCAGAGACCATGACAATCTTTGTGTAGAGCAGCGTGTGTCTTTCCACAGTACAAGGAACAAGGTGAACACATCTCTACCCCCGCCTCCCCTGCCCATCCACTCCTAATTAGTCCATATTCTATGCAAATATATACAGGGGGCTTACACAGGAACAAATTTTCCTCCAAAAGCTAAATTTATATCCACTAATGGGGAGGGAAAAGAAAGAGCCACTTTAGAAATTATTCTGAAATATTTTGTCAGGGAGGAGCCGGTAGCTTCCCAGTCACCACTTGAAGCTCAGAGGCTTTATCCTACTTGGCAGAACATTCTCCTAAGGCCTTGTTGTGATGGAACTCGGAGAAACCGCCAAGAAGGCGTGGCAGTTGCCAAGCACAGAGCCTTTTGGTGGTTAGCAGATGGACCGCATGCCTGTCTTCACCGGGCAGTGCGGGAGAGAGGAAGTCAAGCTATGTTTACCGGCATCTAGGCACCCTGTATATACTTGCATTTTGTATTCGAAAACAAACATAAAATCACAGCGATGATAAAAACAGAGGTTAAGACCAGGGAACTTTAAAATGACCACATTCTCAATTAAAACAGAATACTGATAAGAGGAAAGTGCGAAATGGTCACACTAAACTTGTTTCTTTTTAAAAGAGGACACAAGCTTTCATTTCTTAACACAAAACATAATCCCAAAAAGTTCTCAGATGTCCCCAGCAGGGACAGCAGCGGTATAAAGTGTCGACCATACTCAAATGCCGTGCCTACTAACGTCTGCTGCTGTAAACCACAAGGAAAACAAATTCAATTAAAACTAGACTTAGCAGGCTCTCTTTAAACCAATGCAGTTTTACTTATAACCAAACTGTTAAAATATAATAGGAGGACCGTGCTGGAATGCCCTGCCCCCGACACAGAAAGACACATGGACGGACAGGACAGATACACGGGGTGGCGGTAGGGCAGGGGAAGGCCTGGGGATGACAAGCTGTGCTGGGAGGCATCGCCCCCAGGGGGCTGTCTGATCACACATCTGTACTCCTGAGTATGGGAGGGAGTGTGGGCAGGACAGGTTCGTGGGGAGACGTGGTACCAACAGAGTTGTGTGAGACAAGAACACAGGGCACGTCCTGACTGGTCAGAACAAAGGAAAAGCTCCATCCACGTGAAAGGCCAGTGAAGAGCCACACAAATCTGACACAGGCTTTCAGAAACATTCTCTTAATTATGGAGAAAAATAAATAAAAATGGTTAGGTGAGAACGTAGCTGCTTCTTAGTTGGGAGCAGGGGAGATTTTAAAGCCAGAGAGGGCATAAAGTCATCGGGGAAGGAGAGAGCATGGGGAGGGGACAGAGAAGGAGACAGAAGTGAGTTAGGATCCAGGATCCTCCCGCTACGGGAACGAGACAAACGAGACGGAAGGAAGGCAGGAACGCAGACACAGACGGGACAGTTCCACGGCAGCAACCTGAGCTCGTGGCTGCTTGTGTGAATCCCACCTGCTGGCCACCACAGGGGACCATTCTCACACAGCCTCACAGAGAAGGACACTCCATGTCACAGGTCACCCCACAGTACCTGGCTATGTAGCGCTTCCCCATGTACTGGAACTGGTGCAAGCAGACCCTGCAGACAGACGGCAGAGAAAGTGCGGTTAGAACTGTGTTCCATCCACGGCTTTGCTTACGTCTATTCACCATAACAGAAAGGGTACTGATGACGTACCGGCCCTTAACTCTTGGCTTTGAGGAATGCTCTATAAGATCCTCCACCCACAGAAAAGCATTAGCATATCAGGGAAGGCACACACACGCGTGCGGCCGTCAGAACACTGTCATGGATGGAGTGCATTCTGCCCTTTAGGGCTGGCAGACCTGCTCCAAGGCACTGTGCCTTAGAATGCCTTGGAGACTCCCATTGGCCCTGTTACTCCTTCCCTGTCTGAGTCTGAACGAGGAGCTCTGTCCTTGGGCTCAAGCAGACGGAACGGTCCCTGACAGGCACCAAGTACAAAACTCTGTTTTGAGTAGAGCCACAAAACTGAACATTTAAAAACCATGCACTTTAATAGTGGTAGGTAATATAATGAGTTCTCTGGGTTCACGGCACGACAGCCTCCCCACGGAAGTCAGTCACGGGAGTGGGACCACTTCTGTCAGGCCCCTAGGCTTCCCCTCACAGTTCTGATACCCACAAATCTCAGAACAAGATTTCCATGTGAGTTTCTTCAGGTAGCTTTTGTAGTAGACAGACACAGAGCTGCCTAAGTCATCACGCATTCAACTGTGAACCGAATAACCAATAACAGAGCTGAGCAATTCTCTTTCTTTGACCATGGCGTGTGTTTGATTGAGGGTGCTGTCTGAGGTGCTATTATAGGTCGATAAGTGTTAAATAAAAACAGCCCAAATTCTGATTTTGAAAAATTATCTGCCCTTGGCAGTTTTAGATAAGGTGCCATGGATCTGTATTTCTAAAGACAAAGAGCTTAAATGAAATCAGAAACATATCCCAAAAAGATTAAAAAAAAAAACCCACAAAACCAACTAAACACAGCAGCCACATAGCGGCGAAAACGTTTTGCGTAGTTTTATCCAAGTGGCCTCAGAACAGAGGTTTCTCCTGAGCCACAAGCAATCATTTACGTATCATACGGACGGCCACTGTTGATGACTGATGAGGGAAACCGAGTCACGCCCGAGGACACAGTGTCCCCACCCCGGGCTGGAAAGATGAGGAGGCCACAGGGTATGGAGAAAACCACTCACTCAGATATGGTAAAGAAGTCCATCAGCTCGGCGGTCGAAGCCTTGTTCCAGTACGTGAACAGCGCATCTGAAACAAGCATTGATTGGTCAGAGTCACAATATACAGTATGTATTACAGATGATCACTTAGGACACCGGGGACAGACTCCAGAGTGTGGGTCTCCATCACTGCCTCTTTTGTATTGGACCGAAAGGCAAACCTCACTAGTGGGCCCTCCCGGATAACACACACAGCAGGCTTACTCAGTTCCAAGACCACTCAAGCTTCTGAACTTCAATAATGCATCACCTAGTGCTGTGTTATAGTAAGAGCCCATCCACTTAACTTGTACATAATGTGCTCTTGACAGACTAGAAAATTGGAAGAATCTAAGGGGCCATAATAATCCAAAGCCGGCCTATTTCCATCTATAAAGTCCATCCCTCCTCTTCATAGGATTTGTTGACAATGAAAACATCTGCTGTTTTGCTTTTAAAGTTATTTTAGATTTTTTTTTATTATGTGCATTACGTGTGTCTGTGTCGGGTGTGTGCACACAACACGGAGGCCGGAGGGGATCTCATCCCTGGAGTTGGAGTTACAGGCTGTGTGAGCTGTCCAGTGTAGGTGCTGGAAACTGAACTCTCCAGCCCCTGCCTTTGAGTTTTAAAGGAACAATATAGATCGGCTCTACCCAGATGTTTCCAAGCTGCAGAGAATCCTCTACGGGCGACCGTAAGGGGACTAACCAGTCTCTGTTGATGGACATTACGGCACGGCTGGTTTTTTGTTCTATCACAAGCATGCTTTGCTGACCATCCTGTCATACGGGTCTTCACATGTGTGACCAGCTATACCTACAGGACGAATTCTTGAAATGGATACAGGATAATCAGCGGCAAACACATTTGCATCTCGGTGTGGAACCTCTCTACGGGGCACATTTGACATGTGTGCATTCAGCTCAGGAAAACGGCTCAGTCCTTGGAGGTTGAGATGGCTATAGTTCTGTATTCTAAACTCACCAGCGGCGGGGACGGGAAGGGAAGACATGGGCTATGTGGCATTGGAGCTGTGCCAGGCTGTGCTAGGTGCTGTCCCAATTTCATGGGCATGTCACCCAGTCCTCCGTCTGACCCCATGCGGACGACAAGTTCTCATTTATAAGGTTATGCTATCGGAGGCTCAGGGAAAAAGCTAAGTGTATCTCCCATTTTCCTCCCTAGAGAATCACAGCTGAACGTAGACTACAGGTGGCCATGTTCTAGGCCAGGTCTGACTCATGTGACCAACAGTAAGGGTGTAAGCTTCTCCCAGAGGGCTCTGAGCTCAGGTAGACAAACTGCTGAGTGGAGCTGACCATCACAGGAAGGTGAGCCCTGAGGAGCCTCACAGCGGCCCAGTGCGCATCTGTGGCTAACACAAGCACACACCAGCAATGTCCCTGCTAGTCCTGGCTCTGGATTGAGGCTACTCAAGGAGGGCACTTGAGAAGCACGGAGCACACGGACTCGTTACAGTGGAAAGGAAAGGGTGCGCGATCTGCAGTGTGGTACGACCGCCTCTGTCGTCTGGCATACCATCTTCTGGGGTGGTTTGCTCCCTTGCCTCTACCACACACACACACACACACACACACACAATCAAGACCAGGCAGATTTCTAGGGCTGACTGAGAGCTTTTTAGTGCCACCCATTTAAGAAAATATGGAGACTATTTCTATGATCCAGGATTTCTAGAACGGGATTTATCTAGAAGGCCTGGTTTCTGTCCTTATCACGGCATGAACTGGAAACCAAGGAAGGGTAGCCTGTGCCCCATCCCAGGGCTCTGGAGGTGATGGCAGGAGGGTCGGAAGTTCAAAGTTACTTTTGGCCACAAAGGTCTAGCCTGGGCTATATGAAACACTATATTAAAAAAAATTCCATTTTAGAATTTGTTTTCTAGAATAAAAGTAACCAATTTTTCCACTTCAAGGCTTCTATTTCTATAGTATTCAGGAAATTAATACAATTTTTTAAAAAAAGAAACAAAGATGGGATTCTCTTAAATATCTGAGGTTTTCAACTAATGCCACCTAAAATGATTGACTGAGACACAAGGACAAGGGGGTGGGGGTTTGGCTCTATCCACGGTCAGACACAGACACGCTCTGGCTCTACCCACGGTCGGACACGCTCTGGCTCTACCCACCGTCAGACATGCTCTTCAGCACATACAGGAAACACATGAGCAGGCTCTTGATCTCGGACTGGTCCAGTTTGTCACAGCGAACCACGGGATTTCCCAGCGTGCCGCTCGGCTGGTGCTGAAAGGGAATGCAGGTGAGCTTGCTACTCCACAATGCACACACATCTCCCTTCAGAGAAAACTGAAGACTACAGACTGCAGAGACCTGGTTACCGCAGGCAGAGTTCACAAAGAAACGTCTCACGCAGGTGTAACACACACTGCTGCCACCTCCGGCTCTGACTAAGGGATAAGAAGGAAGGCACAAACCTTTCTTTCACACCTGAGGAACAGTTTTCATTATGTCAAGGGGAAAAAACTTCTGAAATGCTAAGTAAAATCTCATGCAAAAAAACCAAATGCATGTACAGGAGGATCCATTCTGGGAGGGAGGACTCCAAGGCACCACACAGCCCTCATCTCAGGTCAGCGCGGTGAGCCTGAGCAGTGGCTACAAACCAGCCGTGAAGCCGGCAACTGAGGCCTGTCATTCAGGGCACAGCATGGGTGTGCTGTGGGAGCGGACGGAGAAACATGTGACAGACACACAAAAGGACACACAGGAACACACGGCACAGCAATACCAACCGCGCTAAGTGGTGAGGTGAGGCCACTCCTCAGTCAGCTGACTGATACAGCAATATCAGAAAGCTTGGGGCTGAGGAGGAGCGCAGTTTTACCACTAGGAAGCAGCAGGATCGGGTTCACAACGAAACAGCTCAGTAAGACTCTTAGATTGTGGTGAAAGACATAGAAGACTAAAAACAACCCTTCAGGTTGTGTTTCCAATTTAAATCAAGAACTTTTTCTTTTTTGCCAAGTGCCAAATGAAAAAAAATATCATAGAAAAAAGTGTTGGTGGTTAATTTATATATATATATGTCATATATACACATATATATCAGGTTCAATTAGTAAGATGTGTAATCATTTTCATTTAAGGAAGAAATGCAGCTGTCACGAGTGGTAAAAGCACCCTGAGCTAAGCCAGGAGCCGACAAGGGAACTCAGTACTTCTTGCAGGGAGAAGAGAGGTGTAGCATGCCAAGTTTCCTCTGGCACAGGTGGAACTGTTAGGAGGGAAAAGTCCATGGTGACCCGGTGTTTCCTGGCTGACTGGAAGCTCTCCTCCTCTCCCGCACTGGGCATGACACAAGCGGAATGCCTCCGGAGCAGCTTGTCCCTCTACACACGAAGGCATGTCGGGGTCAAGGGAAAAGTTCAACACATCATGTCAGACCCAGACTGACACACTCACGTTTGCTCAACACACATGTGCCTAAAGAAAACCGTGGCAATGCCGTTCACAGACCTGGTGCTGAGGCTGAGGAAGGATGTTATGGAAGCGAGAAGCACATCCCTAAACGCCTGTTTACTGGCAGAAAACTTTCTTATAACTTGAAGTCACTTAGAGACACAGAGCCCCAAGAATAGCAACCTACCAGGTTCCCAGTTAATATCTAACCTTTATCTTCTCCTACAAGGTTCTAGAGAGGCTGTGGCTGAGTAATGTGCATAGGAAGGTTTGATAGAACGAAGGAAGTATGTGTTAGGAACGGGTACAGTGTACCAGAATGGTTCAACCACGGCTCAGCACTGGTAAGATTAACCCAGACATTATGCCAGAATCGTTTGCTCCTGCCTGCTCCATGGTAAACACTGTCTGGATGGGTGTGAGGCTCTGGAAACAGGAACCACAGCTTCAGGGACTCCAGGGATGCAGAGCTCTGCAGCAGGGTGTTTGCCTGACATGCAGAGGGCTCTGGTTTCAGGTTACCAGCAGCAGAGTAAAATGGTAACAACCAGGACACAATGAATTCAAGGTCTGAGCCACGGCCTTAGCCAAAGCTTGTCATCTACTGAGTGCTGAGTAAGGTGTGCAAAAACAACCCCAAAGGTTGCAGGGATAAACTGCAGGACGCAAGGCGGGTTACCCTGGCCACACCCATTACAGAAGCAACACCGCGTCAAGGGAGAGAGATCACCTTATCCAGGGAATTGCTCTTTTCGGGGTTCCTTTCCGGAAGGCTGTTCCCGGAGTCTGTGCTGATGAGAGAGCCTCTTGAGTCGGCATTCCTCACACTGTTGATGTTGGGGGTCGAGGCTGTGTATGGAGACGCTGAGGGGACATGAAAGGGAGACCCAGCTTCGGTTAGACGGCACAAAATAAAGAGAAGTACTCGGTTTCAAGAGGAGCCGTTTTCGTGGCTAGTATTCTTCTACAAGGGCATGACTTGAGAGTGCCGAGTGCCTGTTGAGCCAGAAGTCCTGGGATGGGAGTTACAGATGGTTGTGAGCAGACACATGGGTGCTGGGAACAGAACCTAGGTCCTCTGCAAGATCCGCAAGTCCTCTTAACCACGGAGCACTTCTCGGGTCTGTCAGTGACATCACCTCTGAGAACCCGGGGGAAAGGAGACTGAGAGCAGAACAGGCTTCTACTGCGATTTCACTTACTGGGAGCTGCTTTGGTTGGCTCAGACTAAAGTAGCAGACATAATTTCAGAACGGGATTCAAAAAGTAAAAAAGGATAAATCCAACCAAAACATTTTGATCAAAAAGTAAACTGTATCATAAACCTACAGCGTACAACCTGTAAGCCGAGCTGCCTCAGGGAAGCCTCAGGAAGTGCAAGGGGATAGTAAGGACCCACAATGACACTGGCCAGAGACTGCATTTCAACAGAGGACCCTGCTACGCTCCCTCTGCTGACGTCACTCTTCCTGCAGCTGGCATTTAGTGCTTCGCTATGGTAAAAGTGGATTTGGGTCTGGGAATGCGATGAAGAAGGAAAGAGACCAGATCCGTCACAAGCCCCTTCCATAACTGCACCCTGCACGCGCAGCAGGTCAGGTCCATTGCTGCATGCCGGTCATGCTAAGGAGACCCGTGGCTCCTGACTCCCCTCCCAAGGAATCTCAAACCCTAACACTGAATTCTGAATTGAACACCATGAGTTCTTTTTTTTTTCTTTTTTCTTTTTTTTTTAAGATTTATTTATTATGTATACAACATTCCTTCCATGTATTTTTGCATGCCAGAAGAGGGCACCAGATCTCATTATAGATGGCTGTGAGCCACCATGTGGTTGCTGGGAATTGAACTCAGGACCTCTGGAAGAGCAGTCAGTGCTCTTAACCTCTGAGCCATCTCTCCAGCCCCGAACACCATGAGTTCTGAAGAGAGAATCAGACGAGCCAATCCCCTCATTGTGGCTTGATCACTTCCACTAAGGCTGCAAGGATTCTTTGTGGTCCTGTCAAGTACTGGCCAGAGAAGACAGAGAATTGAGACTTCCGGACACATTGCTAGGTGTAGACTCATCTCCTTGGCCCTGAGAGACCACAGTACAGCCAAGCCAGCACGAACAATGGCAGCACGCGTTCTCCACGGCAACCACTCTGCACACTGCATTAGCTTCTCATCCCTGATGATAAGCTTAGTGATAAGGCCACAGAGACCACGGGAGCTAAAAGACCAGAAGAGGGGGTAACCAAGTCATGGGGGAGCCCAGATGTAAAGCCATTCCTGCTCGAGCTAAGCTACTGCTGGGACCACTCCGGCAAACCCTCCAAAGGTCAGTTCCCTGCCCACACCGCGGCTTAGTGTCTGTACCGAGCAGGGCAGGAACACGAAACGTCCCCAACAGTCGATGTGTGTGGGACATTTATCATGGATGTCCCTCTGCATTTAATACGTATCAGCTTTTAACCCACAAATCTTTATATATAATATATATAATATAATAATATATACATAGTTATATATAGAAAGGGGGATATAATCACAAAGATGATCCATAAAAACAAACGAGCTTCGGGACTGGGATTGGCAGTGTAGGACAGACTCAGACACCTGCACGGGATTTCCGATGTCACAGTCTTCTTCTCCGTAATGATGCCTTAACACGAGAGAAGGTGAGAGCCCTGACTCAGGAGCCATGATCCAGTCCTGTGAGTTCAGTGGGTGAGAGCCCGTCTTTTCCCGCCCCATGAATTTGTAGCGTTAGTGGGTGGCATAACCGCTAGCCACATCAGGATGCTTCACTTATGGAGGCGTGGTTAGCAGAGGGGACCCAGAGGGAGAACCGGGCTGTGGACCCCTATGAAAGCCCTTTGGTTAGATGTGTGCATGCATGCATATGTACATCACTGCTCACATCATCAGTATCTGTATCAAGCTACAGTTTAATTAGTCAGACTATAAATAGGTGCATTTTCTCACAGACAGACTTCTCTGCTGGAGGAGTCTTGATTTACGCCATCTGTTTTCCTCCCCATGAGGCTGTTTTACATATGGAGGAGGAAAAAGGTACAGGACTGAAGATTTCTGAAAACTGATTTTTAGGATCAAATCCCAGCCATGAACTACCTCCTTCGGAAAGATGAACAAGACGGTCACACCTCACCTAGGCTGCCAGCATTACTGCTGAATCTTCCTCTCACCCCCATAGCTGCAGACAGCCCGCTTCTAAAAGCACTGATAATCCAATCAGATGTAAAAGCCAATCAACAGAGGAAGCTTTGAACAAAAGGCAAGACAGCAGTGACGTCGGTGTAAGCCCGGTTAGGATCCACAAGAATCCTGATTACAGAGAGACTTAGGTGGTGAAACGCCACGACCAGGGGAATACTCAAAGCCCGAGTCCTGATTTATCATTAGCGACTTGTGAGAATAAAGACAGTTTGAGTAACAAAGCACGAGACCATAAGAGCGAGGGACATTACCAATGCCGGAGATGGCGCCCAGGAGGTCTTTGTGCAGGCTGTGGTCAAGGGTATTTCCCTTCTGTGGCGTCATGAGTGGATTCCCGGCTGGCACAGCAAGGGGCTCATCCTTCACAATCTGCCAAAGGGAAGAGAAGAAACTCTTAGAGGTGGCCGAACGAGCCTCGTGGACTGATCTTCAAACGTGCAGGCAGGACACACAACAGCTGGACATGCTCAGCATTTCAAGTGGTGGGTGGATGCACACGGCATACAAGAGAGGAGGGGGCAGAGGGATCAGGGAAGGAGAGCCCAGAGGAGGCCAGGGATACTACGGGGAGGTGGCAGAGAAAGCTGGCTCCTGGCTCCACCTATCTCTTCTCTGGCCCAGATAGCGCTTCCATCTCGCCCTGGCCACACTCCCACTTCCTGCCTTTCTGGACTCACTAAGACCTTTCTTCCTGCCTTCTACTCCTGACTGCAGTAATAGGTTCTCCTGTCCTTGTACGTAACAGGCATCAGCTACAGTCTCTGGACGCTCCGATGGGAGCTCACTGTCAGGAGAGAAACTGTACTAATTTTAAAGATATCAAGAAAGAAGGTGGATTTCATTTTCCCCAGGATTAGATAAGGACGGGGAGATCACGTGCTATCCTGACTTGCTCTGCTCAGAGAAGCAACTGGAGTCAGAGGACACACATGTGGGAGGTAAACCAGGAGCATGTCAGATCAGTGAGAGAGGCTGGGGAGGAAAAAGTTTACACTGATGGAAACAGAAAGGTGAGCGCTGCCAACCTGGATGCTCTTAGGATAAAGTCGGAGGACAACAGAGGTGGCTCGGGTTAAGAGCATTGGTTGCTTTTCTGGAGGTCCTGGTTTGGTTCCCATCACCCACGTGGTGGCTCATAGCCTAACTCTATCTAGTTCCAGAGGCTCCAACACCCTCCCCTTTGGCTTCCGTGGGCACAGCACACATGTAGATGAAGGCAAAACACCCATACACATAAAAACAAACAAACAAATACCAACCAACCAACCAACCAACCAACCAACCAACCAGGAAACTCCCCAAGGATGTGCCATAACAACAAAGTAGTCAGATTAACAATGGAGCTGGCACATGGTCAAGATTATCAGGCAAAGGTTCCAGTGATGTCTGTTAACGTCATTAGCAGACCTCCACTGAGCCAGGAAAAGAGCCCTTGGAGAAGGAAGAATATATTTTGGTTTATGAGGTTTTGATAAATTTTAATAATAAGAAACAAACTGAGGAGATGGCTTTGGGTAAAGTGCTTCCCTACCAAGCACAAGCACCTGAGTTCCGATCTCTAACAAACATGCAAGAGTTGGTGTGGTGGAGTGTGTTTACGACCCAGGCTGGGGTAGGGGAGCGGATTTCACAGACTCTCCAGAAAGTCACTAGATCAGTAAGTGAGGGGCAGGTTCAGTGAGAGACCCTATTGTTCCCCCAAAACCGTGGAGAGTAACTGAGGAAGATGATGACCTCTGTCCTCTATAGGTGTGCACACACACACATATCTGTGCACATGTGCACACATACACACATGCATACGCACATGCATGCATCTGTGCGCATTCCACATGTATCTATCTGTGCATGCACACACATCACACACATGCACGCATCTGTGCATTCAGACACACAGGCATCTGTGCACACACCTCTGTGCACACACACACACACACACACACACACACTGGGAACACTTGACTTGCTTTTCATTACAAGTTAATAAGGGGAAATCCTTATTTGCAATTGAGTTATGACAAGAAACTGGATGTTCATGCTTTAAAATGTCAAATTTAGGACGAGTCTAAGAATCTTCCTTTTATGTGACAGCTGTTTGCCGGCGTGCCCCATGTTCCTCCTCCTGGCATCGCTGTCCTAAAGTCTAATGAAGACAGAGAGGGGCTCCAAGAGGTGACTTTACAGAATGGGCACGGGGTGGAGTCAGACCTGAGGCCTACATGGGCATTAAGGAACAAAGGTTAGCGCCCCACACCGTCCTTTTGTTCTTTGACCCCCATTTCCTGTTTTGAGACATGGCAGCTGAGGCTAGCCTTAATCTTGTGATCCTCCTGTTACGTCCTGAGTGCTGGGACAGCAGGCATGGGCCACCATGCTCATTTAGTTGAGCAGATGGGATTAGGTTATTAATAGAGCCAGGGTTGAATATTGACTGATTCCATCTTAGCCAGACTGTAATTCCCCAGGACTGGTTGGACACCTCGGGGATTAAGAGCCCTGGCCACTCTTCTAGAGGACCCAGGTTGGGTTCCCAGCAGCACGTGCCAGCTCACAACCACCTCTCACCCTGGTTCCAGGGGAGCTGATGCCCTGTTTGGGCTGCCACAGGCACTGCATGCACACCGCATACATACGTGTGGGCAATGTACATCACACACTCACAGATGGCACCCTGGGTGGGCCCTCAATTCAGCCTCTAGTGTCGTTACAAGAAAAGGAAAGGGGGTGAGCTCATAAAGACAGAACGCCATGTGGGGACAGAGGCAAAGGAGAAAGAAAGTCAGCAGCCACTGCCAGCCAGGCGGGAAGTGAGGAACCACCTCTCCCTGCAGCCTCCTGCTCCACTGCTCAAAGTCTGCAGCGTGCAGGCAAGGCAGCCCCGTGCGCACAGAGAGGCGTCGGCCCCGGCTCTGCTTACGTACATTGCCCGGGTTTGCAGGGAAGGGCGACACATCCCTCACGTTGATCCGCTGCACGTTTTCGATGAGCAGCCCGAACAGAGGCAGGTAGAGACTGGCTATCCTTGCCTGGTGACTCTGAAAAGGAGGGGTACGGTGAGTGTGGTCCCCGGCTCTGAGCGACAGATGCAGCCTGAGTTACACCGGCTGAGGCTTTGATTTGGACTTTTCCTGTAGGCAAAATGCCGTCAACAGGATTTATCTAACTGCTTAAGGGAACTTAGACCACTGGAAATAAAGGACATCATTTACCCTCACACACGTCCCTCCCCTGGGAAGCACTGGAAATAAAAAAATTCACCCATGCACACGTCCCTCCCCTGGGAAGCACTGGAAATAAAGGGCATTTACCCATGCACACGTCCCTCCCCTGGGAAACACTCACCCTCGAAGCGTATCTGTCATCAAAGGAATGCTTTATCAGCAGGTTCTTGAGCATGCTGACCGCAATGACGCGGACCTCCCGGAACTCCTGGAGGGCAGTGCCCACCTCCCTGAGCAACAATCCCACCAAGAAGTGGTTTCTGCAGAATTCATCCGTTAAGGAGTAGTCGAGCTGGAGATCTGGAAAAAAGAGGCCGACGGCACTTAGGTTCAGGAGGGTCCAGGGGTGCCTGAGCCACATAAGAATGTCACCCCGCTGTCGTGTGGCTACAGACAACCTCATGCAGCAAGACGGGCGATTCCGCAAGGCTGCCCTACTCTTACCACCTCAGATGCCAACAGGAAAACCAAACTGAAATACAAACGGCCGCCCTGAGTTCTGAGTGTGAGGCTGGTTTTAGTACCAAATTTTAGAGTATACAACAGTACTTCTGTTAAAAATAGGTTTGTGACAGTGTTCTAAAAATGAAGCTATTGTTTGAACAGAACGGCAGAAGATGGATGTTTTAAGCAAACCCACATTATTAAAGAATTAATATGTACGTTTTTAAATGCTATTTACTTTCTGAGTAAATCAATTCCCTGGCATCCATACCCCAATAAACCAATATATGTTAAATGGCATGACAGCACCTGACCCGCCCACTCCGCTTTCATTAGACAAAGACACTATTTCTGCCATCTTCCCTAAAGTGTCCCTCTTAAATTAAACTGAAATCACACAAAGCACCAAAAACCATCCCAGTAACTCATGGGCCAAGCACATGGTAAGGCTGATGACTCATCTGGAACAGGGAGGGACAACAGGAACCTTACTGAGAAGAGCCACTAAAAGCAGTCACACTTGTCCCCAAACTGCACAAAGCACAGAGGGGGATCATCCAAGAAAGTCCTGCAGACCCTCCTTGACTTTCAAAGCCTTTCTGATGCTCCTTGTGAGTCTCCCCAACAAACCGACGGAAGCCCCTATGGAGCACGCACAGAGGGAGGAAGGCTGTCTCTCAAGAACAACCATATTCAACTGCTCACCAAATGCAGTCTCTGCAGACTGTACTCTAAGGCTCCCCTAGATCTCTATGCCTGGCTCAGAGTCCAGTGCGTGACAAGTGGGTGCATAGTGCTCAATCCCTTCAGACTCCGAGGGTCCAGAGCTATTCGTGAGGACTCAGCATGCAAACACAGAAAGCTCACGAGAAAGCCCCGTGCGTGACGCTCCCGACGGACAAGGGCTGTGCAAGTGGTGGACTGTGACTGGGGGCAAAGCGGGGCTTTGCTTGTTCTGCTTCTTAAGATAGCATGACAGAGAATCTAGACACACCCAAGGAGCAGGGAATCTCGGGGTGTGACAGCAGTGTCTTAGCTCCATGGAAAACAAATTCACCCCTTCGTCAGAAATCGAAGACCTGACCAGAGTGCAGAGATGCCTGAACAAAGCGTACGAAGCAGCTGAGCGGCCACTTGCATTCCTTTTATTTTAACTAGAGGAAAATGCAAGGGCAAGCGTCCGCCCCACACCTACCTACAGGAGTGTCATTTGACTCCACAGCTGATGGAAGAAAAGCTCATTCACAAGAGGGAAAAACAAATGCAGTAAATAAGACAGAGTCTGTTAAGTAGAAGAACTTTAAGATAAAAAAAAGTCATGATGTCTGCGTCCAATAAACCCAGACAAGCTTCTGACCTGCCCTCATCTGTATGGTTGTCTTTAGGCTTACTGAAAAGCCAGTTCCTACGTAAGATTTTATAAGGGATGGTGCAAATGAAAATTTTGTATACACACACACAAACATGCACACCAAAACACTCATCCATTAATGAAGTCAAATGATGGGATAACATTTGGATCAACACTTTTCTTCTAACAAATGATACAGCTCACTTTGTGAGACAATGAACCATGTAGAGACAGCTTACCTTGGTATCTCTGAATCCTGCCTTTTCCAAACGGCATTGGCAAGTTCAAAGGAATATAGTGTTCATGGTTGCACACGACGCGGAGAAACTCAAACTTGTACTCAAAGAGAGTCTGCAGGAAGAAATGCTTAGACATGAAAACCTCGCTGGATACTGTATACTGGATTCTAATTAGAATTAGAAGCAAAGTACACAAGCATTTAGTGCTAGCTCCGTTACCCATGGGAACCAGATGCTTGTTTCACTATAGCTGTTAGCATGGTTGCAGGGATTTGTGTGAAAACCAAGAACACACTTCATTAAATGATGCCTGCAGCACACTTTAAGGCATTTCTAATTTACGCTCCTCATGTATAAAAAGGGATTTCAAGTAGCTTACAGTTACACAGATTCACTACAATTTTTTAAAAAACCAGTAAGCTGGAGAGTAACAAAGCTAATTCTGTCAGAAAGGCCACATAGTTAAGTCTTTGGTCTTAGATGATCTGCGATCCACACCGCACAGTTAGATCATCCTGGGTGCTGAAGAACAAACACCATCAGGAGAGCCTGCCTTGTTCAGGGCTACTTGACCCCTAATACATTTATGCACACAAGTAAGTTCCAGCATATCCAAGAGGGGGTGAAGTGTGCCTCTAGGGGAACAAAGGAAAATTCCGATGAGAACAGAGAGGAACAGGCGGGGTGGCCAGCCAGAATCAGGGAACAGTGCTCGAGGGCCACGCTACCTTCGGGTCTCCAGGAGCAAAGCAGCTGATGTAGTTGTTGATCTGCTTGAAAACGAAGCCCCTGTCCATGAAGGTGAAGCATCTCTGTGGGTCAACAAGCCAAGAGCCATTAGCTGAGACCCAAAAGAGCCTAATATTAGCCGAGACTCATAATTTGCAGAACCTTGGCTTCTGGATTCTCAAATCATTCTCTGTTCCTAAGTTTATACTTTGATATAAACAAACACTCTTTACTTGTAAGAGGGCTTCCATTGTCACTCTTCTGGGTAGCTATTCAGAAAGCCCACCACAGCAGGTGTCCTCTTTCTCTGGAGGTGCCCTTCCCTCTGGAGGTCCTCACCTTGATGCCCTTCCCTTTGGACGTCCCCACCCTGGTGCCCTTCCCTCTGAGATGCCCACCTTGGTGCCCTTCCCTCTGGAGGTGCCCACCCTGGTGCCCTTCCCTCTGGACGTCCCCACCTTGGTGCCTGTCCCTCTGGAGGTGCCCACCTTGGTGCCCTTCCCTCTGGACGTGCCCACCCTGGTGCCCTTCCCTCTGGACGTCCCCACCTTGGTGCCCGTCCCTCTGGAGGTGCCCACCTTGGTGCCCTTCCCTCTGGACATCCCCACCTTGGTGCCCGTCCCTCTGGAGGTACCCACCTTGGTGCCCTCTCCCTCTGGACGTGCCCACCCTGGTGCCCTTCCCTCTGGACGTCCCCACCCTGGTGCCCTCTCCCTTAGGAGGTCCCTACCTTGATGAACACAGCGAGGCTATGATTGGCATTCTTAGACGCCTCCGGGTTATCTCGAAACTTCTGTGTGATGTGTGGCATCAGCATGTTCACCACGGTCTCCACCGCATGATGGTAGGAGGCTGGAAATCTCTGGTTTCGTAGTAACTGGAAGAGATCCAGAACTAATGATGCTTTAAGAGGTAACACTTAGGGGTGGAGTTACCTCAGCTCCAAGGCCATTGAAAAACAGAGTTCTAATCTAACTCGTCTGGAACTGAACACAGTGTGTTCATCTCTTCCTAATGCAGTCTGGAAAGTGCTGTAGACACTATTGTATCAACACTTTTGGGAGCGGAAATCTCACCAGCAAAAAAATTTAACCCAATTAAAAAAAAATCAAGCTAAAGTATAGTATTTGAGTCTGTATTATAAAAGTGCTCAGATGTGTCAAATATTTGGAACTGCTTTGACATGACAAAGAGAACCTGGATAATTTGCCTAAGTGAGGATAGAAATTCTGACCTAAGCTTCGGCAGGAGAAGGGGCAGGAGCCTGTCTTTCCTCTGGGCATTTGGATGCTAGGGCCTCACATTTCCCAGACACTATTATATTCTTTATCTAAAATCTAAAGAGCAAGTGTATGTGCACGCATACATCCTACAGTCTGTGTGTGCGCGGGTCAGAGAACAGCTCTCAGGAGTTTCTCTGTACTCCACCATCTGGGTTCCAGGGACTGAACTCAGGTCATCAGGCTCGGTGGTGAACGTCTTTACCCACTGAGACGTCTTGCTGGCCCTTCTCAGAGAAAGTACGGGCTAGCTTAAGCTCCAAGTATTCAAAACACACACACACACATTCACACACATGTGCACACACACACCACAAACATGCACACACACGCACACACATACACACATGCATATGCACACATGCGCACACACTGATGCATGCGCATGGCCAGTTTAAAGGTCACGGCCATCTTCTGCTTGCAAGCCACTTCCCATAATGATCTTCCTTCTCATTAACGAGAACCAAAGAAAACTACCAGCTACTTAGCGATCAGCTGATTTATCATCACACATTGTTGGGAGCAGTGAGCCCCTAGATCCTGAATTTCTTGTAATCCCCTGATCTGAGTGTCTACAGCTGCTCTGAGCACGAGACCTTCAGGAGTTCCTGATGGCAGGAGAGTGGTTTCCGGTGGGTTTGGCTGGGGCGTGGCTATCTCTATATAATCTGCCCTTGAACACAATAAGGGGGCATTCTTGGGGAATTCAAGGATGATCCGTGTCGCTGTCTCTCTGTCTGTGTGTGCCTGTGTATTTTAACCTCCAGCCCTCTTGCCCGAAGCTCACGAACTGGGTGCCGGCACACAGAGCGCAGACACGGGGGCGCGGTGCGCGGCAACGCATATTCTCCATGGCAGGCTTACTCGCCTTTCAGTACTCATACGATCCTATGACTTAGTCTCCATGTAGCAGACAGTAAGAGAGGGTAGGAAAAAGCAGGCTTAGTCACACAACCCAAATGATTCCTATCCAGATGTCCCAAGAGTCCCAAGTCTTCTGCCAGATGAGAGTACTGCTTCTTCCCTGACTTCATAATGGAGCTACTGACAGAGGAAGCAAGGAGGGAGCTCAACTGAGGCCTCCGTTAACCCATTGTGGACTTAATCCCAACAGCCAAGAGAAGAGAGCGCCCCAGTTTACAAACAAGGAAGCCAATGCTGAACAGCTCACAGGTCCTAATTAGTCTTTAGCAGCCTTTTCTAAACACATACAAACCCAGTGGGGTAGGATCAAGTTAGAGGAATACCAATTTAACCAAGTCTCGAAAACCTGCTTTGAAAAGTTAAAAGAGTTTTGTTCCCAGTGAATAGCCAATCACCTCATGTCCTGGGTTGACAACACCAAGAGGCGATCAGCTTCCAGAACTCAAGCAAACAACTCGCTGCCAGGCAAAACTGCTTACTACCTAAGAGGACCAATACTGGGAAAACGGAATCCCAAGATACGCCGCTGGCCTTTGGAGCCAGGCTGGCTTAATAGTTACAAACCCAGAAAAAAATGGATAAAAGACCTCTGTTGTGGACAGGCAACCCATTAACCAATATTATCACTATCATACATATACGGACTACGGCAGCACATACTAGTACTAGGGATGAAGTGTACCTGCAAGTGTTGAAATTTTCACTGCAAGTGTGTAGGTAATATAGGGAGAAAGAGCCATGTTACAGAACATTGTAGGAAAACAATTGACCAGTCCTAGAATCCAAGAAAATCCTTGTGGAAAATACCACAGTATTGCTGTTGTTTCCCCCCGCCCCCCATACACATTGCACTGAAAACAAAGAGGAGAGACAGAGAAAAAAAAAAAAAAAAAAAGAAAACCAAACCCCAAAGAACCCTACCCACAAATCAGAGAAGCACATTGGCTGAATGTGGTACTTGGTCCTTACTGACATTCTGACTCAGTCAGGCCAATTGTAACACGACATTTTAGGGACACCTGGGGAAAAGCTGAATCTAGTGAGGTGTTAGCTGATGATGGAGACATATCTCAGACTCATGTAGCGCTGTGTCCTTTAAAAAGCCTTCCCTGCCAGAGAGGACCCAGCGAGGGTGAGGGTCGGTGCAGGAAGCAAGAACGGCAGAAATGTTGTTACCAGCTCAAGCTGAACTGAGGGTAACATAGAAGCCATTGAGCCACCTTCTCCACTCTGTGTTTCTTAGACGAATCTCCTCCATGGGCTTTCATTTTTAAAAGTACGGGTGAATGATGGTCAACTTACACATCAACCCATCGGTAACGCTGTTACCAGCCACCCTTATAATGGTCACTGGGGCCTCTGAAGGCGGTGGGAAATCCTCGCGGCAGCAGCCAACAGTTACAGCAAGGAATTCTATTTTGACAATAAAACAAACGAAGGCCTTTTTATGTGGTAAGGCACACATTTGTAGGCAGTAAACGTAATAAAGACCTCGGTAATTAAATGTTTTTATGGAGTTCACTATAAACCGAACTGAAAGGGAAAATAAAATCTAGGCTAACAGGCCAATGTGTAGAGTGGGAATGTAAGAGAAGACCTCCAAGGCGAGAGCCCAAGACAGACTTCCCAGGCAAGCAGTACCCTATTCCTTAGCCACAGCCTGGCATAAGGTTTTGCTGTGAGGCAATGCTCTCGTACCCTGTAAAGATGTGTCACTCGTATTGGTTTAATAAAATGAGGATTGGCCTGTAGTCAGGCAGGAAGTATAGGTGGGCATCCAGACTAGGAGAATTCTGGGAAGAGGAAAAGGACAGACAGTCACCAACAAGAAGCAGAGGAAGCAAGGTCAGAATGCCTCACTTAGAGAAGGTAGCAAGCCGCGTGGCTAAACATAGACAAGAATTACGGTTTAAGTCGTATGAGGTAGTTAATAATAAGCCTGAACAATAGGCCAAAAAGTTTATCATTAAAATAAGCCTCTGTGTGTTTCTTTGGGACTGAATGGCTGCGGGAATGGGCGGGACAGAAACTTCCAGCTACAAAGCTCCATGTCACCACGTCTGTAGTGTCCCCTCTGGCCTGGGCACTGCCACCTGAGGTCATAATGGATGCTGCCTGTAAGGGTTTCCCTGTCCAGTACCTGTAGCCGCAGGACCAGGCCCCTCTAGTCCATATACTGTGTACTCTGTCCAAGCCCTGCTGCAATGTGGAATCTAGGTGCGTCTGTGTGTGGAAACTCCATGAAGACCCAGCCTTGCTGTCATATCCCCATGGACACTGCTGTTAAAACTAGGGTTTTGAAGTGTCAGGTCCCCTGGAACTGGAATTACAGCTGTGAGTCACCATGAGGGTGCCAGGAACTGAGCAGGGGTCCTCTGTGAGAGCAATAAGTGCTCTTAGCCAGCGAGCAATCTCTCCAGCCCCAGGTTTCACTTAGTCGGTTTTGCTTTGTAGCCCAAGCTAGGCTTGAACTCTGACTTTTCCAGGACTTGGGATTACAGGCATGAACCACTATACTCAGTTAAGTTCAGACTATCCAAGTGCAAAGTTCGGCACATTCTGACAGATGAACAGAGTTGTGTAACCACCATGATCAGGGAGCCAGCCCTCTTCTCCCAGACCCATTCCTCCAGGTCCAGGTCCCGACAATGGATAGTTTTCTATCCCTGTAATGGGTCCTTTCCTAGATTGTCTTAAAATACAGATGAACTCATCTGCTACATCAACACTTCAAGAGTTGTCCTGCTGCAGAATCCTTCTGTACACCGTGAATATGTTATTACTCTAATTGGTTTAATAAAGAAACTGATTGGCCACAGCTGAACAGGGTAAGGTTAGGTGGGAGAGTCAAACTGGGAATGATGGGAGGAAGAAGGGCCGAGTCAGGAGTCACCAGTAGACAGGGAGAAGCAAGATGGCTGTGCCATACTGAGAAAAGGTATTGAGCCATGTGGTAAAACATAGATAAGAAATACAGGTTAATTTAAATCTAAGAGTTAGCTAGTAAAAAGCCTGAGCTATTGGCAGAGCATTTATAATTAATACTAAGACTCAGCGTGGTTATTTGGTTATTTGGGCTGGAGGGACAGGAAAACTCCGCCAGCATTGCCCATATTTTTGAAAGAATAAGTATTTTGCTTTTTGTTATTATTAAGTGATATTCCATCATGCTGAGTCACCGACAATTGGTTTATCCATTTCCCATTCAGTGGGCTCTTGGGTTGTTTCCAGGTCTTGGCTATGGTGAATAAAGCTTTTGTGCACATTCATGCCCGGGTCTTTGTGTGGATGTGCGCTTTCATTACCTGTCAGTAGACGCCCAGGAGGAAATGGCTGGGGTGAATGAAGGTTTCTGTCTTCACGTCTCTTATTCATTCACCTCACTATTCATACTGCTGAGTATGACCTGCTGCATAAGACTCAGCCCCCTTCCCCTCTAAGTGTGGCATCCTTCAAGGTCCAATACATCTCTATCTCTACCTCTGCCTCATCGTGCTTGGTGTTCTCTCTCTCTCTCTCTCTCTCTCTCTCTCTCTCTCTCTCTCTCTCTCTCTCTCACACACACACACACACACACACCTTCCTGCACTCTGTTCTAATTGTTCCAACTGAGTATCTCCTTTCTCCCATGACCACGGCGGCTTCGGGGTGGAGGACATGCCCTTTGTCCTTCTATGTTTTCTTTCTGCATTCCATGGCTAACAAACAAATAGCTGCTCCAAATGTGTGGGGTGGAAGCATGGGTGGGGACAGGTCACACAGACACAGGAGTGGTCAGAGTTGCTTTAGGGAAGCCCAAACAATCTACTTATCTTCAGCCGTATGTTTAGTGCGCTTTTTAAGTATAAATTCTTGCCCTGCATGACGGCTAAGCAGTAGCGCTTAGGATACACACACATCTACCTCTGTGGGCTTTCCACTCCCTTCTTAAGGACACCTGTGGGGTGCCAGGCCTTGGGTTGGCACAGCGTGGGAGGAAGGAAGTGGGAAGCAAGTGTGAGGGAATTGCAGTTTCTAAACATAAGTGAGAGAGAGAAGTTCCCAAAAACATCGCCCACGAATGCAGAGTCAGAGAACTTCCCAGCAGGCCCTGCTGCCATGGGTTTTACACCTTCCTCAAAAACCTGTTGTAAATTCCAAGCACCTGCCTGCTCTGATGATCCGGGTCAGGCTCAGTCACACGCAATGGACCCTCTGATGCCTGAGTTGGGCTCAGTCACACACAATGGGCTCAGGCACACGCAATTTTTTCTGCTATCTTTCTGTTGCAGACTTTGATTTTCTCATTAGTGACTCATCCTGAAAGTTGGCACTGTCCCCAGAAACCCCTCATCCTGTAGGTGCCCTGAGCCGTGGGCTGGGTCAGGAGCTGATGTTACTTTCGGGATCTAATATGCGGCGCTGTGGTGGGCACCTTCAGTGTCCATCTGTGTGCACTCCTGATGGCAGAGGGGTATGTGTGATATGTATGTGGTGTGTGTGTGTGTGTGTGTAGTGTGTGTATGCATGAAGCACCCACAGAAGCGTGTGTCAAGAGGTCTGGATGGACGGGTCGCCTGTGGGAAGCAGACTGGCCCATCTAGCACAAGCCAGGCAGGCTAAGATGGAAGATGCACATCTTTTACAGCGTCAGGAGGGTCCCTAAGTCCCCCTCACTCAGTTCCACCATTGGTCCACATCCCGTTTTGGAGACCAGAGCTCTTACAGGCACAGCAGCACTGAGATTTTATTTTAGACTTCTAAAAACTACCCTCTAAAAATGGCTTCGGGACTAAGAGACAATTAAGGCAGGAAAAGGCTGCGGCTCCAAAGACAGACACAGCTACCTTAGAGCAGAGCTGTGGGGAGCCTGGCACAAGGCCGGGAGAGGGTGGGGCACCTGCTGGTGGCTGCTTGCTCCAGCGTTCACAGCTCCACGAAGCCACATGCTCTACAAAACCATTCCACGGCTAAGTGGCCCCCAAGCCATATGTACGTGGTCCACCTAAATGCCTTCGGTTTTAATACACTGAAGGGTTGTTTGCTGAGCAAAACAGACAGATACACTCAAAACAGAATTAAGTTACCACGTCCTCCGAAGTGATCATATTTATTTAGGGTTAAAATATAGAAATTATCCCACAGCTTTTTTGTACTTTGAACTACATTCCTGAATCTATATGTTGAAGATGAGTTTTTTCCTAAGTGCTGGCTCGTGCACCCCGCCCCCACTTCCCCATGCAGGCTTGCATGTGCCATAACATGAACGTGGAGGTCAAGGGACCACGTCAGGCATGGGCTCTTGTCTCCCACCTTGTGTGAGACAAAGTCTCACTACAGCAGTACTGGGATTATAGAAGTGTGCTAACACGTCCGGCTCTCCAGTCCGCATGCTTAGGTTGTAACACACGAAAATCCTGGTGGGAGATTATATTCTGAGACAGGGTCTTTAGAGAAGAGACTATGGTAAAGTGATGTCACCAGGGTGGGCATAACCCAATGTGACAGGTGTCACCACAGGGACATAAACTTTTGCAGGAGAAGCAACTGCCCATAAGCAGAGTAGAGACCTCTGAGAGGCCAACCCCATGGAAACTTGGGGGAGAACTTCCACCCTCTTAACTCTGAGGAAATAAATACCTATTTTCTAACCCAGTGGAACTCTACAGTGGCAACAATGGAAAACCGCAGGCTAGAATCCTGTGGCACTTACGACACTGGAAAACAATAAAATCAAACTGGTGTGCGTGAGAGCACACATTTGGCTGCATACTGCTCGAGTCTTCCTTGGCAGGGTGGTTTGGCACAAACTTAGAGGGTTCACATCTCTGTGCAAGGCAAGCACCCTCCCCCTCCGTCTGGCATCTCCCTGTGCACCAAATATCAAAATCTTTAAGTTGGATTGAAAAGGGAAAAACAAACAAACAGAGAAAGCAACTGGCGAGGACCAAGGCCTGCTCAACAGGTGAAGTACAGCTGCCGGCTCTGCTGCACCAACCTTCTGTTCAAGCAAAATGGCAGCCCTTGCCTGGGCTTCCTCTGAGGAACTGGAGCCCTTGCGTAAAAGGCCAAGGTCTTGAACCTCTGATGTCCCCTCTCAGGGCTTTCTCTCCCACCATGAGATTGCAGCACACGCATCCGCAGTGCCCATGCAGCCCCACCACATGCAGCCCCGCAACCCGAAGCTTGCACAAGTTTCTCCCGCTCTCCATCAGCCTCAGCTGCAACAGGGCCACAGTTCACTGTCATGGGGACGACTCCCAGCTCCTGTCTCAGCAGCAGCTCTCCCGGCCACCAAACAGGGACAACGTCAGTGTAAGTCCTTCAGTTCACTGTCACGGGGATGACTCCCAGCTCCTGTCTCAGCAGCAGCTCTCCCGGCCACCAAACAGGGACACTGTCAGTCAGTGTAAGTCCTACATGAGGACTTGAGAGAAGCTGCCGTGAGCCTCGTGAGAACAAAGGGACAAGGGTCACAATCACATAAACACACACCCAGGCACCCCCAAAAGGAGGCCCTGAAGGAGGGGGAGGTTTGAGACATATATCTGTCCCCAAAGAGATGGAGTCTTTATTTGGTTCTATAGGTGGTTGATGAGACACAACCATCTGTGGACAGAAATATCCACAACGGTTATGTCTCTTAATAAACACCAGATGATGGCATTTTACATTGATGCTTAAGCAATTGGTTCCAGTTCCAAAAGCTTGAAGATTTCTGAGCTAGTCAAATAAAAAGACACACTTTTCTTTGGATGTAATAACCTAGTAACCAGTCAGGAGCCAACAAGGTCTGGGAGCTGGATGGGCTGCCAAACTTCCACTCATTAACTGCAGGATTGGGGCAAAGAATTCAAACATTCCAGCCTCAATTTCTTTATGGAAAAACTGTACTTCTCCCACAGGACCGTGAAATATTTTACTACGTAACACGTAAAACAAGTCTGTCCGTGTCACACAAAAAACATAAGTAGCCGTGAACTATCAATCCCGTGGAAAAAACTTCCTGCAACAAGCCAGCCCCCACGTGGAGTAACATACCTTAACTTTGTTGTTTTCTATCAGATGCTGAGCCATGGATTTTATCAGCACATCAAAGAAAAACCACGAGTACTAAAAGAAAAGAAAAGACACAGAAATGGTGCACTGTTAGGAGAGAGGCGAGCTCTCCACGCTGACGATAGATAGCGGCAGGACAAGCAGGCAAACACGCTAACTCATTCTTTACGGCTCCCATCTGAGACCCAAATAGTAAACTTGGACCGGGAGGACGGATTCTGATGGGTCAGATTTAGCAGTGTTGGTGGCTACTGTCTAGAACTGTACACACACAGACTCAGCTGATTAGGCCGTGAAATCTAACTTTTCCTTCCCTTCATTTTTATATTTTTATTTTTTTTCTGAGAGAGAGAGAGAGAGGGAGAGAGAGGACTCTCAGCTCATGCTGATCACAGCTCACTGTGTAAGGCACGATGTCCCTAATCCCCTGCCTGTCTCCCCAATTTTGGGATTGTGGGTGTGAGCCACCATACCCAGTTTCCATTCATTGGTTTTTGAAAATAATTAATTAGTAAAAAATAATTTTTCCCCCCCAGATACAGTTCATGCTACCCAGGCTGGTCTCAAAACTGTGCACTCAGGATCTGTGTAGGGTTTGGGAGAGCAATGTTCCCTGTGGGCTCAGGCAGGAGGCAGTAACACGTGGTCTCCAGTTGGTGGCACTGTTTGGAGGAGGTTATGGAGTCTTTAGGAGGTGCGGCCTTGCTGGAGGAAGTGTGTCACTGGGTGTGAGCTTTGAGGGTTTATAGCCTTGCCCCACTTCCAATTCTCTCTCTCTCTCTCTCTCTCTCTGCTCTGGGTTTGTGACTAAAGATTCCCATCCTCCCTGCCTGCTGCTCTCTGCCTCCCCCCACAGAGTACTCCAACCACCTGGAATAAACTTTCTTCCTGAAGCTGTCTCTGGTCATGGTGTTTCCCAGAGCAACGGAAGACTGACTGATCCAAGATCCTTCCTCCTCCCTGAGTAGCTGGGACCACAGGCAGGTGGCACCAGGGCCAGTTCTCAATCTATCTAACTGTGACACAGAAATTATATATATTACTAGGTCAACCCTTTAATGCCTTGGTATGTTTAACTCAGATTAAATAAATCCAACTTAAAGATTTTTTTTCATTTCTTTATGGTGACAATCAAAATTCTTTCTCCTAGAATAAAAGGAACGCACACGCTACATTACTGCTTTCTGCTCTCACTGTGATGTGCAACGGGACTGGGGAGCTCAGTACCCGACCCCCCAAGATCCAGCCGTTTGTTATTGCTTTTGGCAGATGAGACCCAGGACCTGACACACAGCACACGAGCATCCCTGGCCCTTGGAGGTCAGTTCTAATGCTGAGGATCCGGGCCAGCGGTCCCGACGTTACCTTCAGAAGTTTGTTGCTGGTGAGGAAGTCGGCAGAAGGCTTGAGAATGGTGGTCATGGATTTGGTCAGCTCCTCATGCACCGTCTTATATTCAGATGCGATGTACGGCTCAGCCTTGTAGGCAAACTTGAACGAGAGAGAGAGAGAGAGAGAGAGAGAGAGAGAGAGAGAGAGAGAGAGAGAGACTTTACTTTGCCGGTTCTTTCAAGTTGAGGGGCAGAAAGCTTGCGAGGCTCCTGAGGACGGAGATGGGGACCGAGGTGCACACTCAAGGGTGGGAGAAGGCATGAGAACGAAGGTGGGAAGGGTGACCACCATGAGTGTGTCTAGATGTCTCCAGGAAACCCATCCCACATCACACCCATCCGAGTCAGTTCTGGGCCCATGTAGCACACAATTCCACTGTCAGGGGACCTTCTAGGAATGTGTCCCGGAGGACCAAAATTTTAGTTTTCAAAGTATCACGAAGCCAAAGTTCACATCTAACGGGATGTGTAACTTTTTAGAATGGTGTTCGTCACTACGCTTAGTTAATATCAAGACCTTACTGCTATTTATTCCCCAATGACATCTTAGGCTGTTCGGCACAGCCTTTTTATCTGGGTGTGGCCAGAGTTAACCTTCCAGTCTCAAAAGTACCAGAGATGCTGGTAATTTTAGGTGATTTGAAAAGCAATATAAGGATTGCTAGTGTATAAGCGGTCTACCCAAGATAACTTAGAACAATTCCTGTTTCACTCCCCTGCCAGCTGAGTTACATTCATCCTTTCACAGGTGACATCAAGTCAGTGAGGGACGGCTGCCTCTTCTCAACGCCCCTTTGCCCAGGTACAAGCCTCGGCGGTAGAGACCAAAGAGAACACCTAGGTATTAAATCCCGAATGCACCCCTAAATAACAAGTCTTGTAAGAAAGGAGTCTTTGGATGGAAACTTGGAGAGCCACAGCTGTAAGTGATCATAGCAGCTTGACTTATTTATTTTACATACCTTAACATATGACCTCAAGTGGCTCTCCAATCCTTCCTCATGGCACTGGGCAACCACATGAATAATGACCCTACACACCACAGGAATGAATAAAGCAATGAGTAGTGATGTGGAAATGGGAACATTTCGTTATCTTCACAGCAGAACAGTGATGATGCTGTTGGCACTTAGCAAACAAGTGGACAAGGAGTCAGACGGGGAGCCCTGTGTGAGAGTAAAACACGTCTTGCCAGTGTAATGATCAGCACACACTAGCATCCAGGTGTGGCTCCAGGTGTGGATGAACTGAAGGGAAGAAGAGTATGTATGTGTCTGTCCGTCCATCCATCCATCCATCCATCCATCCATCCATCCATCCATCCATCCACCCAACAAACCGTCCGTCCATCCATCCATCCATCCGTCCGTCCGTCCATCCATCCATCCATCTGTCCATCCATCCATCCATTTGTCCATTTGTCTGTTCATCCATCTGTCTATAGAGCCATCCATCCAACTGTCCATCCATCCATCTGCCTGCCTGTCCGTCCATCCATCTCTCCATCCATGCATCCATCCGTCTGTCTGTCCATCCATCTGCCCATCCATGCATCCATCCAACTGTCAATCTGTCAGTCCATCCATTCATCTAACCGTCCATCCATCCATCCGTCCATCCATATCCGCTGTCCATCCACCCTCCCACCCACCCACATATCTACCCCCTTCCCTTACCGAGTCACATTCACTGCAACCTCCTCCTGGGTGGCTCTGGTGAGGACTCGGAACAGCTGGTTTAGGATGGTGGGCAGGAAGGCGATCATCACATGGCCTTCCATTGCATGCAGACTCTGCACACAGGGAACGGTGAGACCTGGGTTATATTTCATTCTCTTGGAGAGCGGGTCCTGCTATGTGACCCAGGCCGAACTGGAATGCAGGACTGCCTGTGACTCTCACATCTTATCCTCCTATGGACCTGGGTCAACAGGTGCAACCCAGCAGGCCCCACTGTGTGATCAAGGCAATGTCTACCTCGTTTCAAATCAGGACAGCAGAAGTCCCTCTATGACAAATGGAAAGCTGAAGGCACACAGAATGGACTTCAATGGTTTGTGTCCTAAACTGCAGGCCTGTGAAGATGTCCCACAGTGCCGGGGATGAAGGAGTGTGCAGGGGACTAGTGTCATGACGAAAGCTCTTTAAAGCAGAGAGGCAGAAGAGGAATCAGGAGGAACGTCACCAAGAACGGTCAGAGCAGCCATAGCTGTCACTGAAGTGGAGGAGAGGCTAGCAGTCGTAATGGACGTGTGTGTTCGTTATTTAAACACGCAGGCTGTCCTCTCTTGATCAGACCAAATAGGAGTCTCTACCCTATTTCCCGCATCTTACTCTGTCCTACACATGGAATGTCATTTAGTGACTGTTTCCAAATTCTCTTCTAGGATCCCATTCTGTATCGAGGTCCCCTCCACCCCGCTGTCACTGCCGCAGAGTGGCTCAGGAGCCACTGACTCCTGCACACAGCTGGGCCGGGCTGGCTGTCTCACCTCCGTCTACCCAGGATGCTGTCATAAGGAGTACTGCCTCCTACAATGACTGAGGGGCTCTCTCAGGGTCAGGACTGTTGGGACTTGAGTGTGTCCTTCACGAAGCTTCTGTTAAAAACTTAATCCTCAATGGAAAATCAAGGAGGTGGGGGTCTAAGGGGAGGTGACCAGGCCATGGGGGCTCAACCTCCAGGAATGGACCATCGAGACTGCTAGAATGGGTTCCTTATAAAACGACGGGTTTGTCTCCTCTCTATCACCCACCTCTTGCCCTGATCCTCTCCTAGCCCTCTGAACTGTGAGAGAATACATTTCCATTCTTTATGAACGAGCCAGCTTCGGGTACCCTGTTATTGTAGCGCCCAAGAGGCCCAGCCGAGACAGGTTCTCTTGTGCCCAGCAGCTGGTAAGCATTTGGCAGAGGTCTGTGTCGGGTGAGTGGGGGGGGGGGGAGCGAGAGAACACAGGGACAAGCATACAGGCGGGCAGAGCTATCGCTGAGTTCACTCTGATCCACTGTCTGACGCCACTGAAAGCCACCACTGTGACAGCATCCAGACAAGGAGCATCTGCACAGAAGCTTGCAACGGGCAGTAACCACACCCACCCCCAGAAAGGAAACCCGATTTACTTCCAAAGTCATTTAAGAGTGACTAAGAAAGCCATCTGGTACCTTAAGGTATTTTACAAGTTCGCTCCCTGAGGCTTGGGCTCCAGATTCCGTTTTCTGACAGTACTGGAAGAAATTATGTAGATGTTGATCCTGGAGTGGAGGAAGAGAAGAAAGTCTGTTAGTATGCACTTCCAGAGACAGGGAACAAACATAAATGGCTTATATTTATTGGTACGTGCGTGTGTGTGTGTGTGTGTGTGTGTGTGTGTGTGTGTATGCACACGCGTGAGAATCTCGGTGCAGCTGAGTACAAACGTGAAGGGTTTTACACACCAGTGTGTATGAGGAGACTGGAAGAGGAACTGGGACTTCCCTATCGCTCTGCCTATCCCCTTGAGGCAGGGGCTCTCTTCCTCGAACACAGCTGGAAGCCAGCAGGTGCTAGTCCCTCATGTCTCTGACACCCTTAGAATCAGGTGATGGGCACATATGAGACGCTTGGCTTGTTACATGGGTGCTTGTTACATGGAATCTGAACTCTGGCCCTCATGGTTTTGTACTGGGTGCTCTTTACCACTGAGTCATCCATCCAGCCCAATGAATGTTTTTTAAGATTACAAAATGGCCACGTACAGGTGACACCTGAGGATCCCACCGGGGAAAACTGTTGAACAATGTCACAGACTATAAATTACTTGTCATGTACATCAGCATATATAAGCACCTTCTATGTACTCTTTTCAAGTAAAGGCCTATAACGCGAAAACACATTTACAGGGCACCAGGATGCTGTTTTGCAGGAACTCGCTGGCAGAACAACCAGGGGAATGAGACCGCCGACCCATACCTGAGTGTACACCGTGGAGACGAGGTGAGTGGAGACCTTCAGCAGAGGCTTGCCACCTTCCACCCACTTAATTTCTGGACCATAATGCTGAAAGGAAGAATAGGGAAGGACCCCAACAGATGCAGCGGGGTTTGCATTCGGATTTGCCCAGTATCCTTCCCCTTGGCACACTGCCCTGCCTCCTGGGCTTTCTAAGGTGACAAGTAGCCTGAGACTTAATTTCTGGACCAAGACAGTTCAGTTGGCTGGAAATGGATTCTACTTTACCAGTATCTTTTTATATTTTTGAGACTGGGTCTCACTATGCAGCCCCGACTTGACTGGAACTTCCTACGTAGACCAGGCTGACCTCAAACCGACAGAGATTCACCTCTGCCTCCCGAGTCCTGGGATTAAAGGCGTGCACCACCACGTCTGAGTTTCTGAGGATCTTAGGTAGACCTGAGCTCAGGGTTCTGAGAAGCAATGAAGGTAACACCAGACAGAGTGATCAACCATGCAGGAAAGAGATTTGATCCTCAGGATCTATCTCGAACTAGAAGAACTGAGAACTTAACGTCTGAGCATGACTACGTCTCAGAAAGACTCATGCCGGGCCCAGTTTCTCCATGCCTCTCTGTCCCGGCACTGCCAGTTATGAAACGCACCGAGAGTTATCTGAGGCAGCTTCTAACTGCACACATTTCTTTCAAGATGAATGAAGAAAACCAAAGTGTTAGGGCCAATAAAAATCCTGTGTGCTGTTTGTGCCCGTGTGCCATTGTTATTTTTAGACATTCTTTAACGCCTTCTGAAGGCGCTGGGTGAAAACAAACCACTCTTAAAATTTTGTACCCTGCCCATGCTGAGCTCCTGGTAGCCAAGGTAGCCGGACGGAAGATTAGCCGAGACAGGGACGTGCTGTTCACTTGTCACCACCCTTCCATCCTTCAGGAGGGGAAGCCAGGAGTAGCCAACTGTTGGGAACAAAGGACAAGAAAATCCACTGTGAGTTCACATCCTTCAGAAGGAAAGCCACTGCAACCCGAACAACGACCGCTACCATCAGTCAAGGTAAGTGATGGGGAAGCCTTGAAAAAGCCTCTGCTGCGTGTCTCTCTGGGGTCAGGCCACCAGCCATTTACAAGCGCAACTTATATATGCAATCCAGGCACGGCAGCATCATGCCATCCAGAAACCCACCGAAGCAACCCTTTGGCAAGAGGATGAATGATTAAGAACCAGAATATAATAAAAACTTCAATGTGCAAATGATAAAAATAAATAAATAAATAAAACCAAGAAGCGAAGAGAGACGGGATTCCCACCTTGCGTTTCTACCGCGTCTTTCTTCTTTGTGCTCCCTTTAGTGGAGTTATCGCAGCTGACGTGGAAGAACGTGAAGAGCAAATGGTGTTTCTCATGGAGCTGGGTCGGCAGCTCTATCTTGATCTGCAAGGGCAAAAGAATAAGCTTCCTAACGTTCTGTAACAGCAAGTGCACCCAGGGAAGGCAGGTGCAGGCGGCTCAATGTGCACCTACATGTCTCCTCTTCAAACTCTTCCTAGGATAAAACTTAGACACATCCAAGCTGCTAATGACGCCAAGGAAGAGATGGATTCTGAACTCACTGACGAGAAACCGGGGAAGGGTTGATGTCGCTTTCCGGCATAAGCAAACAGGAAAACAGACTCCACGACACAAGCCACACTGCTGTAGGCATGAAACCTGGGGCTGAACATCTTTTCACTTACAGCAGTTTCTCTGAACTACAGTTGACCTCAGACCAAAAGGCTGTCAACTACCTGGGTCTCGTATATGGAGACTTTTGTTTACTTCCGGGTTTTGGTACTAAGAATTCAATCTAGCACCTCACACACGCTAATCACACACTTTATCATGGTGCCACATCATGATCCTATGCAGAATCTGGGTTTCTGTTTGCTTTACTTTATCTTATTTAGCAGGAGGGAGCCATTTGGAAAATTCATACACAAAGCACATTACTTAAAAAGTCAAAAAATTAGGTATTCATGAGTACGTAATTATGAGTACTTGGAGGGGGCTATATGTGTGATGTGTGGGTCATGTGGGTGGCAGATACACATGTGTGAGCATGAGGACACAAAAAAGTGCAAGGGAACAAGAGGATACATGGTGTCTAGTCCTCCCGCCCCCCACCCCCCACCCCCGGTTCCCACAAGACAGGGTAGCTTAAGTCTGGAAGTAGGCTGGCATCAGCAGGCCTCAGGGATCCTCTCGTCTCGACCTGCCCCTTGCTCTGGGGTTACAGATGCATGCATGGCCAAGCTCAGCTTTTTATACTGGGGTTGAGGATTTGAACTCAGGTTCTCGGCTTCTAGAGCAAGCACTTAGCTTAGCTACTCAGCATCTCCCTGGTGCCCAATTTGCTACCATAAAATCTGCACGTACCAATTACTGAGATATGATTCATCAAACTGTACGCATATAAGCAGATGGCTGGCAACATTCACAATCATAAGAAATGTGAGTTAGCTACCAGGCTAGCTCACGGTTGTATTAATTAATGGTAGAACATGCTGTCGGTAATTTAAAAGCCACCTCCTACTGCGCCTGCAGCGAGTTCAGTGTTGCAGATTCTGTCTAAAATGTGAGCAGTTTCTCTCTGCTGCAAACTGAACGTGGGGAAAAAAATGATCTCTCTTGGCTCTCAAGTTCTTTTCACCGTATGTAGACTACTCAACACACAGAACTTGTTAACTGACTGCTGTGTTACTGATAAGGCTCAACAGGTCAACATCAGGGCATTAAGTAAGTTCCGTGTAAATCAGAAGTCACATACGAATTTTAGATCACTCCAAGAGCATGTCACCCCACGACTCTCTAGTCATTCAAGAATAAACCATTCCACAGGAGAAAATCCACCAAAAAACAGGAGAGTTCTTAGGTTCAATAGTAACTATGCTCAAGGATGGATTTGGGTTTTGTCGGTTTTATTTTTTAAAATTTGATCATTTCTCTGAAGTTTTCCCCTCCCTCCACTCCTCCCTTTCCCTTCAGAAAGGAGCGGGCCTCCCAGGGACATCAACTCGAGGATGAATTTGAACGGAGCTCAGTTGGAATATTAACTATGGTACTAAAGGTGCAATTAAAAATTTTCTTTTATTATTTTGTAACGTGTGGTTTTATTTTTAATAACAAAGATGTTAAATAGAGAAAAATAAGTAAAACAAACACCAATTCTGCTGCTGTGGTTTCAGCACGGAGCGCAGTTTTCCTTGCACTCTGCTATAAGAAGCAGAAAATTTCACGTTTCTCTGAAACTGGTCAAATTGCCTTATTCTTTGAAGATGCCTTTACCTCGTCATAGAATTCTGGGTTTTGTTGATGGTGCAGAACTGCGGCCAGGGCACTTCTTGTGAACACGGGGCCCCCAGGTCTGCCGTAAATGCACTGTAGGGAGAACCAGCAAAAGCAAAGACTGCGTTTCAGCTGACGGCGCGAGAGACTGGTCAGATGTGCTACAGAGAACGTGAGAGCCCGGGGCCCGCAAATCCTGGAACTCAGAAGTCCTGGCAAACCTGAGATCTTCCCTGGTCTGTTGCCCACCCCCTTCCGTTTTTCCATAAAAACATTTGTATTTGTTGTAATGAAAACAAACACATTAAAAACCTTACCCAGTACCTTCCATTTGAGGCAGCCTTCTCTCCATGACCATCTGTCACTAACCTGTCCATATCCTTTTCTCCTCTCCCACTCAGTCTCTCCCTTCCCTCTCTTGTTCCCTCACTTAGCCCAGGCTGGCCTGCTCTGCCTGGTGGCCAGAGGTCCTCCAGACTGGAGTGCAGCCCTCACAAGTTTGTGCCGCCATGCCTGCTTTTACGAGTGCTGAGACAGAACCCAGAGTTCTGCGTGTGCTCGGCAGGCACTCCATCATCCTCAACCTAAACTCTTAACTATCCCGAGAGAGACTATATTTACTTTCGCACATCTGTCCCCTACCTTTCTGGGAAAGGCTCTGGAGCCGCACTGCTTGGATGTAAACGCAGTTCTACTAAAGTACACAGCACTGAACAATTTACAGCCCGTGCACTCATCTTCTTAGAACCTAGAAATCCCGAACTCAATGGATTTATTTGAAAAGTCTGTTTGGTAATTAGAAGGATTAAGTATGCACACCACGGTGCTGGGAACAGCACCAATCAACGTTGTCTCTGACGACAGAGCGCATTGCTGAGATTCTGTGTCAGCTACTTAATGAAGATCCCGTGGTCGATCGCTACCTCTACCTTCACACTTGCATACATCACGACTCTTCACACCCAGACAATGTCTGATGCACGGTGGGTATTTAATACGTGCTTACTGAATCACGTACACATAAAAGATCCCATCTCCAACAAGAAAAGCAAAACATAGTCAATTAGGACCAAGAATCAACCTACACACTGCGACATTTAGCTTAGGCCATTATGTAATATAATACCCTATAGTTTCAGCTTGTGCTAATTAAAATTAAAATGTGCTAATCTTTAATATATATTAAATATTGTTTCTTTTTGCACATTTGTCTCTTTTTTCTGGGAAAGCCATTTTAACATAGTAAAGAATTTAGGCTCTGGAGCTGGACTGTTTGGATTTAAAACTTAGTTCTACTAAAGTATGTAACATTTTAAAGTATATATCAATTTCAACTCTGTGCATTAATCTTCTTAGAAGGTAAAAATTATGTATCTTATATATAATAATAATACATGTTATATAATAATACATATTATATAAAAATAAAGATATATAACATATATGCATATTATGTATATGTGTGTTGTGTATGTATAAAACAAACAAACCTTTAGGGGTTGAGAGTCTTCTTCATCAGAGTCTTTAAACTCAATGCAAATAGCAATATTTCTGGCCTGCAGGGGTATGTAAGAGAAAAAGATGTAAGAGAAAAAAAAGCAACAAACCCAGCACACACACACACACACACACACACACACACACACTTATAAAAGAACCTAAAAGCTAGGTTGTAAAGGAGACTCCTACGTCCATGTACTCACCTTGGCGAAAGACTTCTGACTGTCGTATTTCAAGTACTTCGGGTACACGTAAAGGTGATTGCTGTAGACCGTGTAAGGCTGGGTGTGTTTGGGGATGCAGGGCACAAACTCCTCCACTTCAAACGTGAGTGGAGATTTACTACAGGTTTCAAATTGCCTCATGGGAACGTACGACGAATTGAGATAATCTGAAAAGAAATCCCAAGTAATATAGACCAAAGGAAAAGCCAACTAGACAAACACGTGGGCTGCTTTATTGCACAGAGCTGATCACTTACTCGGGCAGTCAGAGGAGACATTGTCAATCGTAATGTCTAGATTGCCCAAAATCACCGGAAGTTTGGCCATCTTCTCAGGTCTACAAACAAAAGAGAAAATCAAGTGTTATGAGGGAGGTTAACTGTGAAGTCCAAATTCTCGAGTGGTATTCCCAGGAAAAGGATTTAACAATATATAATATTACCAGCTGCAAAAATCACATTTCAACTTTGTAGTAACCACATGAAAAAGATATTAAAAACTGGCAAAAAAATATGGCATTTCACTTAGCCCAACATTTATACAATATTGTCTTTTTTTACATCATCAATACAAGAACATGTTAAGTCTTCAAAGCCAGTGTTTTGCAGTGCACACTGGGATTCAGACTTTTTCAGTATTTGAAGTGATTCTCGGCCTAATGGATTAAATAACCTCAGAGGTCAAGACACAGAATATCACCAAATAGTTAGGATGATACAATATCACCCAACAGTTATGATAATACAATATCTCCCAACAGTTACAATGATACAATATCACCAAACAATTACAACGAAAGCTTCCCTTCTCCTCAGCCCCACCAAGGAGATGCAAGGCTTATTTGGAAGAATCTTTTTGCATTTAGAAGCAGAAGCTATATAAATGCTGGACATGAAGTAATTGATCAATGAAACTTGTCATTCATCTGACTCCATCTAATAAAGAATCTCCCCATTGTCCTAATAAGAGCTGCTACTGTTGTCAAAGAAACCAACGCAGGCATTGTGACACCAGGCCCCTTCCTCAGAGAAGATAAAATTCCCTTTTCTGAGTATTTGCTCACCAGAGGACCAGGAAATGTTCCTCTTTCAACCTCCAACGACTACTTTACATTTCTTATTTTTTTTTAATTTGGGGTGTATGTGTGTGTGCGGGGGGGGATATGTGCATGTGAGCCCCTTGAGGCCCGAGGCATCAGATCCCCTGGTACTTGAGCCATAGGCGGTTGTGAGATGCCTGATGCAGGGACTGGGAACCAAACTCAATGCCTCTGGGAAAATAGTATGCACTTTACATGTTGGGACATCAGAATAGGACTTCTTTTGTTCTGATAAATTTTCATCTTTTTTATGTTTGAGCCATTTATGGTAGGCCCAGATCCTCCGGAACCCAGGCTCTACCATCAGTGTCTGTGATCTTCCTGAGAACTTCATGCCACGAAGACATTTGATCGGCATCGTGTATACTCGTTATCATCAGCGATCACACTACACCACATAGAACACGGCCAAGAACAGGCTCTTAAGTTCTCCACTCTCACATGAAACGAGCCACTCTGCACGCTTCCTGGCAGCTAGTTCCTCCAACAATCGCACAGCTGTCCTCTCACACCCATGAGTCATTCATGGGACGCTACACGTAACCATGGCAAACACATCCCGCCAAACGCTTTGCACTCCTCTGTGGCACCAGCTTAGCCAACCAATTTAAAAGAGTCATCATGGTGAAGGTGGCATGGCTGGTCCTGGAAACAGAATGCTGCCTCCCGGCTCTTCATAAACCACCTGTGGAATAATTTCTTCCACGGTGCTGCCAATACCATTCAAGTTCAGGTCTGGTTTGATTACTTGTTTGTCAGGTTATCTGGGGAGAGGGGACCTCAGCTGAGAAAAGGCTCCCATCAGATGGGCCTGTAGGCACGGAGCATTTTCTTGATTAACGATTGCTGTGGGAAGACCCAGCACAGGGCAGGTGGTCCTGGGTTCTGTATGAGAGTAAGCTTTCAACCAGGGTGCCTTCCCAGCAGTGGCAGAAGCCCCAGGGAATGTACACAGCCATTAACATGTGCAAAGCATGGAAAACTATGACTGCTTAGGTGAGGATTATGTCAATTATCATCTTCCCCCAGTTTGTTTATTAGTATCAGGAGAGCCAAGCTTGCAAGTCAGAAACCTGGCAGGTGTCCTTGGTGACCACCCTCCTCTTCCCCGCTGTAACACCCAGCAACTGGGCCCTGTGGCTTCGTTAAGGAGCCCACCTCTCCTGTCTGCTGCTGTCCCCTTCCCAGCTGACAGTGTCCCTCAGATTGTCTCTTTCCTGCGTACACGTTACCTCTACCCTAAGCTGAATTATCACCTCACCAAAACATCCAGCAAGAACTCCAGTTCATCAGAACCGTTTGTTTCTTCTCTTGGACTCCAGGATACGTTCTGTGCACGCCCAATCCTCCACGTACCCCTCATGATCTCGAGTGACATAATTTACATGACTGTCCCCGCCTCTCCCCCCACACATGCGGAAACATCAACACCTTAAAAACTCACTTCCGGAAGTCTGCGAGTAGCTTGAGCATGTCATCGTTGGAAAGCTTGTTGCTGTCCTGCCGATAGATGGCAGAAAATCTGGCATTTTTGTCCAGGTTTCCAGATGTATCCTTGAACAACGTCCTGAAACAGTGAAATGATATTTCGAGACTCCCTTTTCTAAAGACCAAAATAAAGAGAACTCTGGTCTCCGCGCAGACTGATCATGACTCCACTGGCCGTGGCCAACAGGAATCTCATTATCCCCAAATGTGGCAAGTATTAATGAGGACAACCACAACTAACGCAGTTTGCACAGAGCAGAGTTCCAGCCAAAAGCCTGTACTGAGAAAACAACATCCCATTCACGTGGGAAAGAAGGAGGGAACACGGAGAGAGGCCACCGCGGGACACCCCAGATGCACCATCCCAGCTGGAGGCACGCGGCCAAGGCCTGGGCTGAGACAAACCTCCTGTCCACGCTGCTGGGCCCAGCAGCTGTTCTTTGGCCCACGTCCTTTCTCTCTGTGCCACGGCTTAATACATCTTCTGATCTGCTGGTTATTAACCCTTGATCTCACCTATCTGAATCTTCCCATCTGTCCATCTCAAGTATAAAAGGCCTTCTCCCTTACCTCGCTGCCCACGCGAACGGCATTCTGTACTGTCCCAGTCTTTGACATGCCTGTTTGGCATTCTTCAGCACCTTCTGGGCAACCTGGAACGCACAAGGACAGAGCACTGAAATACTCAGGCATGGGGAAAGTGAGACCAGAGCATGACCACTGAAGATCTCACCATACCAGCAGATGCTCAGAAAGGTGCTTCTTACAACAACGATAGGGCTGGTTCAAACCCAGTATGGACTTCTTTATGTAATGTACCCCTAGCAGTGATCCTCATAACTTGAGTATTGTTTTCAGGAAGCTTAGAAATAAACCCTTCCAGTCTTTGCAAACAACAAACAGGCTACTCTGGTCAGAACTTTTCCTTTCACAGACCTCCTTTCTTTTTGACTAAGCTAACTGTAAACCACTGAGTATACTAATATTTGGTATCCATGCCCAAATATCTACTTACCAGAATTTAAAGGAAAACACTAATGAGCATTCCCAGCTTTCCCAGCTCCTAGCACGCACCAGTGTGCACAGATTCCCACACTCTGGGAAACGCCGTAATTAGTCCTGGTTTAAATTAGACACCGCCTTCAATTGTTACTGCTTCGCTTTATACACAAACACTATCACTGCCCCATTATCAGCGCTGGCTTGTTCTCAGTCGATGGAACACAACAAGCATGCCGGTGCTGGGCCAATGACACGCATACGTGTCGAGTGGTTCTATTACTGGTCAGCTGCCCCACACGTCCCTGTCCTGTGATAGTGCTCTGTGATCGAAGTGTGGCTGATCTGGACAGTCCAGAGGGGACCTGAGTGTCCTTTGTGTGTACAGGAAGGAACCTGAGCTCATTTGTGTTACTTGAGTACATCAACGTCAAAGCAGTCTTAGGAAAAGGGCTTACACCTGAGAGCCAGTGTTTTCTACCGAGCTGCAGTTAGGGTCACTGTCAGAGAAGCCTGGGGCCTGCCTGCACCGCTCTGGGCAGGACTGCACCCTGACAGGTGACAAAGGACCAGAGCAGCAGGGAAGCCTGTCTGAAGGTTCACGAAAATCACCATGAGCTCTGCTTTCCCCACATTAAAAATGGAGGATGTAGTGACAATATCCATGAGCCCTAGTCACTATAAAACTCTGTGGTCCTTCCCAGTCACACCCTGTCTCACAGACACAAACAAACAAAAAAACTGGACACACGGGAATAAGAGTTTAGCATAGTGGCAGAACCAACACTTGGCATGTGCCAACACCTGGGCACAGAACATAAAGTAACGGCTCCTTATGTTTTAGTATGTTTCTCGCGTGTGGCGTGTGTCATGTCTTTATGCATGTCTGCACGTGCGTGTAAAAGCTGTGCACATGTCTGTGGAGGACTGGAGTTGATGTCAGGCATATTCCCAGATCGCAGCCACGTTGTGAAGAGCTAGCTCTCATCTGAGCCTGAAGTCCACTGGTACTGGCCACTCTAGCTACCCAGTTTGCCTGGGAGGGTGCCAGGGAGCAGAACTCCAACCCTCAGGCTCATGTGGCAAGGGCCTCATCTGTCTGTGCGCTTTGGACCATGGATAAGTGTGGCTTACCTGTGACCTCATGATTGTTTCTATCTCGGCACAGAACTCATCCCTTTGTCTGTTACTTTCTAATGACCGCAAAGCACGGAAACCATTCCTACCTTCGAGGAGTCGGAGCTCTTCATGTACGGCTCAGCACAGTGCGCGATGCTCCCCTGGAGGACCTTCTCAATTCTGGCCACCAGGAATATGTCCGGATGAGGACACGTGACTGAAAATATTCCCTAGAGAGACAAAGGGTTCTCCTCGGTCAGCAGGACTCAGGATGAAAGAAAGAAATCCCTTAACCACCGCAGCAGCAGAGGGCACTGAGACAGTCCAATCAGGAAGGAGACCTGGGTCAAATATCCCAAATACCTCTCAGTCCACCATCTGCTCAGAGAGTCTGCTTGGTGGGGAGGGCAACAGGAAAAGGCTTAAGGAATGAACGAGAGCCCCCAACCACTTCTCCCTCAGTCTGCTTTTACTATGTAATTACACACGCTGCCCTGTAATCAACGACCCAAACTGCCCCTCCCCTCCCTGTGCATGACAAGGTCTCATTTGAGCAGTTTTACTAATCAAACAGCACCTGCAAGAGAAGGCTGAGAGGTGTGCACGGTCCCCACCTGCTTTGGATACTGCATGGCTGTGGCCTGAAGTGCATCCTGGAAGGCCGGCGGGCTCTGACCACCGTTCATCAGGGCCGGGGACGTGGGGACCAGCATCTGCCGCACTGAGAAATGGTTCAGGTCTACGTGGAAGTCAGCGGAAATCTTCCGGTTGTATTTTATGTCAAACAGGGACAGGGTGACAAAGAAAGGCTCGACCTGGACAAGGACATCAATACAACACCATGGTCCTCAAAAGACAGTTCAGACAGCGGGGGGGGGGGGGGGGGGGGGGGGGGGGGGGGGGGGCGGGGAATGCTTGTGCAGGGAGAATGGCGAGCCCTGTTTACGGCTGTCCCCTTGAATGACTGTGACACTTTTGTTCCTTGCCACAGAGTTAGGCTATAAAGCATTTTAAAAAACAACACTGTTACTACCCCCTTCATGGGTGTCACTATTTCATGCACCCTCTCCAGATAGGACAGCTTGGGGCATCTAACATGAAATTCAGATCTTGGAAATGCAGCTTAAGCCTGCTGTCTTACCCTTGTCCGCAAACTCACCCCCATCCCATCCACATCCCAGTGTGAGCCCTACGCCACTCCCTGGGTGAAGTCTCCACACCCAAGCTACAACGTAAGGGGAAACCCGTGACACCTGAAATTAATAAATGTTTAAAACGGAAAGCACTGATTTGTTTTTAAAATTATTTTGAAACTTGAGGACAATTTTATTAGAATCTAAATGAAAAAGCCCACGGCAATCAAGCTGTGAATCTCAGTAGTTGCCAGGGGAAGAAGAGGGAAAAATGCCATGCGTTTTTAAGCTCGTGTGGAGGTCAGACACATGGTGGGGGTGCGCTGGAGAAAGGGGTGAGGAAGCCAAAAGTATCAGGAAAAACACTCGTGTTCTGAAGGAAATGCATTTTAAAAGGTGCGTGGCGGGGGGGGGGGGCATTGTCACACATTTCTAAAACTTGGCAAGGTAGGGAGATTCAGCCGAACCTCATGGGTGCTTGGCTGGTGGAGGGGCTGTGCTGGAAAGGGGGAATTCTGGGAAGGAAAAGTACGGTTTCAGTAAAGGGCAAATTATTCCACCCATCTTTTCAGTATGGCGTAAGGTGATTGCCTCCTCAGTTGGTCCTTGGGCCAGGTCACCGACCCACCCACACCAGAGTCCACGCTCTTGACCAGGGGGACTCTATGGCAACTCTAACATCTTCCCTCTAGAGACCACGTGCTGGCAGACCTGCGTGTTTGTGGGCGACCTCATCAAACACCTGCACTTTTCAGAAGGAAAATTACATTTGTAGTGGGTCCTTCCTCGTTTTCAGCGACACAGCACTGGAGATTGAAAGACAGATCATTGCACTTGACGAGAATTCTTTTCCCAAACTTCTCTGCAAATGGCTTCACTTCTGGCTCCATGGGTGAGAAGTCCAGTTTCTTGAAAATGAAAACGTGGATATGTAAACACTTAGAGCTCCCATCAAAAATCCCATCATGGGTGTTATCACATAAATCTGCCTGAAACACGGGACAGCTATATCCACAATAGGGCTGCGACTTTGTGATGGCACGTCACACTGAACAGACATGTATGTCATTGTGCATGTCATCATGACAGTCACATACACGATGACACACCTGCTTGACGGATCATATGCAGGGAATAAGACATGGTTATAAACAACCTAAACACCCATTAGCATATGTGTAAGGACACATAAAATATATTATATATGTGTACACACACATACGAGTGTACATACAGACATGTACACTCAGTAATAAAAATGAAATTCAGGGCTGGACGTGGTGGCACACATTTGTAAGCCCAGAACTTCGGAGGCAGAGGTAGGCAGATCTCTGTGAGGTCAAGGCCAGCCTGGTCTACAAGAGCTAGCTCCAGGACAGGCTCCAAAGCTACAGAGAAACCCTGTCTCGAAAAAATAAAAAACAAAACAAAACAAAAAAAAGGAAATTCTGAACCAATGAAATGGCCAAGCAGTCAGGTGTGGGGCATCTAAACCCGGCCACCTGAGTGTGATCCCGGAATCCACGGAGGATGGAGAGAACCAACCCCCAACCCCTAAAGTTGTCCTCTGACCCACGCATGTGGCTGAAGTTTCAGAGTCCATGCTTTACCCCCACAAATAATAGCAATCAATCAAGGCAATCAATAAAAGGAAGACATAACAGACAAATCCTGCATGGTTTCACATTGATGAGTTTGATACAATAGTTAATTCATAAAGATTAAAAGCAGAACAGAGGTCGCTAGGGTCTTATGGACAACCAGGGATGGGGAGCCATTATTTAAAAGAGAGTTTCAGTTTCTAAAGACAGAAACTTTCAAATATTGGAAACAGATGGTGTAACAGTTGCATTAAGAATATTTGTTATGACTGTACTTTTAAAAAATTTTTACTTTTTAAAGTTTGAATTATATATTATCAAATGACTCAAGCCGTAAGGTCTGCGCTGTATGCATGTTACCACAGTAAACAGAGTTAGGGGGTCCGTGAAGAAACTCAGAAGATGGTTATTATTAAAGTTAAATGGGAAGTCATTTAAAAAGGAGAGCTAGGTCTATTAGAAGAACCACAAATGAGGAGGGAAAGTGTTGGGGCGAAATATAGCATGACCGTGTCCCTTCTGGGCAACCCTACCTTACACTCAATGTCACAGGCCCTGGAGGTCTTTGTCACGCCATGTTTGGACTTTGCTGGGACACAGATGTGGGCTGCACGCACTTAGCTTTCTCTGGAGTCGAAAGCTAGTTGAGAAGTGTTACTGCCTCCCGGGTGTCTACAGCGGTGTGTGCCACGCTCTAGGGGTTATTTTTAGGGGTCCCTTAAATGATCAGTGTGACCCTGCAGATTCAGGCTGGAGACTTCTGGGAAGTGGGCTCAACACTGCTCTCAATGTTGGGCAGCACACTGAATATTAAACATCCGCGGATTTTATATTCTAAGTGTTAAACAGCTCTTGCCTGGGCATCTGGGTCCAGGTAAAAAAGCTTCACTCTGCTCTCGTTTTTCAGCTTGATCTCTGCTTCTCTGGTGCTCTGTGGACAAAAAGAATGAAAAGAAAAAGAGAAAGAAATTTATTTGTGAACAAAATCCTTTGTCCCCACCGCCTCCCCCAGAGGGATCAGAATATGTTTGAAAGCTGCCTATGGCAGTTTAAATGAGGCCCCCATAAAGCTCATCTTTTCGAATGCTTCATCCCCAGTTGGTGGGACCTTCTGGGAGGGGTAGGACTTTCAGAGGAGTTGCCTCATTTGGGGTGGCTTCTGAGATTTCAAAAGCCCATACCACTCCAAGCGAGCTTTCCCTCTCTCTGCCTTGAGCGTGTGGACTAAGATGGGAGCACTCGGCAGCTGCTCCAGTACCAGCTGCCTACCTGACGCCATCCCCTCCCCCCCCGCCCGCCGCAATTCTCAGGAACTGTGTAACCAGGCCCCTGATAAACTCTTCCTCTGTAACCTGTCTCTATCGTGGTATCTCTTCACAACAACGGGAAAGTACAGGCTACTCCACAACCCTGTCTGGTCTCTAGGAGGCAGCGGCATGCCATGTGACCCAGGTGGCACGGGCTGGAACATTGTGGGAGACAGCATAGGCACTGGAACCCTGCGGAGGTTTAGAGTGGCGTAGGCACAGTTAAGCCTGAGAGGTTTTCAGCTGGAACCTTTCAGTCAATGGCCATGAACTTGAGTAGCAGACTTGGAAAGCATTGGCATGAGGTAGGGATGGAAGCGGACATGATTCCTTGGGAGTGTGGGAAGAGTTTTAGTAGAGCACCAAGGGACAGGCAGAGGAGAAGCCACAAAGGTCACAGACATCTGGTGGCAGGGCGGAGACAGGGATGCAGGACTTAGAGGGGGCGCTTGTGTGAAAGAGGCTTCTGGACATTCACGAGGTGGAGTCCCCTTTAGCCTCTTATTTATCACGCCTGTAGTGCATTCTCTGCGGCAGTCACAGACACTTACTCCTCATTTTCCCAGATAAATATGAGCTCTGATTATAATTCCCCCTTCTCATCTGCTACTTCTCCCGAAGACAGGAGTCACCTCTCTGCCCCAGACAATGAAGCAGGGACAACCAGGGTGAAGAAGTTGGCTGTCTTCTGTGTTGATGGCTAAGGGACATCTACTATGGCAGTTCTAACCTAACCCAATGAGAAATTAAGAATCTTACTAATTTTTCAGTCATGGCACTAAGTCCTTGGCTATGACTCAAACCCCCAGCGACTGTAACCAGCGGCCTGCACATAAGTGAACTGACATTCGTAACTAGCTCTGCAGCTGACTCCCCTTCCTACCTGGCCTTCTATTTCTAAGTAAAAAGAATGCACGAGATGATGTCAGAGGCTCTTCCCCCAGCAGTGTGTGTCAGGTGGTATCTAAGAGTGATCTCTTGGAGGTCAGGGGCAGTCTTTACACCTGCTTTTGCTTTCCATGGAGAAGATGTTCCTGGGTTGGATCCAGGCAGACTCTCCCCATGGAGAGTTTGAAAGCCTCATCTCACTTCATGTTGCTGACCCCTGTACCTTCTATACACACACACACACACACACTGGAAACCAGAACATACCTAAGTGGATATATGGAGACTGGAGATGTCAGGAAGATGAGGTCACCATGAAGAAAAAAGTCTAACTTGTTTACACAACACCGGGAAGTTTTACTTACAAGAAGCATAAAAGTAAAATCTTAATCAGTGTTTATTAAGACACTTAGAATATGTACTTTCACAGGCTAAGTGCACACAAAGATATAGCTGTTAAGAGAATTATCCCAAGACTATGTGATTGAGCGCGTTTCAGGAAGGCAGGAAGCGGGCCTGCTCTGGAAATAGCCTGTGGTCGGTCAGTGCACGGTGGGACTGTAGGAGGCTTCCTCCCAACAGCTCCGCTCTGGCAAGGCCTGTTTTCTAGTTTAGACTCGGTGGAGAAAAGACTGTGAGGAATACGGACAGGAGCAGGGCGACCCTCCACAGAAACTGCTGTTTGCACCCAAGTCAAAGAAGAGAAGGGCTCAGCCGACACAAAGACACTTCCCATCTCACTCAGCCACAAATGACACGGCTTCCCCATGCTTCCTTCATCTTTGGAACATTCAAGGGTTTCCAGAAAGGAGAGTGATGTGTCTCAAGCTTGTGTGTGCACAATCTGAAGTGAAACATCATCTATGGCCAATTTTATTTCATTTCAAAAGTACATTACAGGAAAAACATGGTGTTGGCAGCCGAGTCATCCAGACAGAATGAGATAAAACAGATTTAGCAAAATCCTCTGAGGCTGGAATACATAACGCTTAAAAATAATTTATGGGTATGGGTGGTTTGCTTGTATGCATATCTGTGAACCAGGGGCATGCCCAGTACCCACGGAGGCCAGGAGACAGGTATAGGATCCCATGGAACTGGAGATACAGACGGTTGTGAGCCACCATGTAGGTGCTAGGAATCCAAACGAGGTCCCCTCTAAGAGCAGCTGGTGCTCTGAGCCACCGAGTCATCTCTCCAGCCTCCAGACGATTTAGTTCTTCCTTTAGAGCAACCACAACACATGTTCATGCCTTACGTCATCTAACTCAAATGGACTAACACTTCACCTCAGGACACAAAGCCAGGCTAGAGCGTTCTAGAATTAGGAAGCTGAGCAGCGGAATGACTGCCAAACCACAGGCGATTCCACGGCGTGATAATGGCATGGTTTTCTGGTTTGGGGTCTGGGAAGGAAGTGTTTGTTCCAGAGTTGGCTTTAAAACTCTTATAAAAATGTGGCCAGGAAACCACACGGGTTCCCACAGGTCCTACTGAGAATGGCCCCCTGCTCCTGACTCAGTCTCAGGGAGGCTATAGACCTACAAATGCCACACTCCATCCTGCACTCCACTATAGAAGATTTACCTGGAAAGAAAAATTCATCGACCTAGAAATAAAGTCATAAATAAGCAATTCTGGAATCATACGAAACTGCCTCTCTTCAGAAAACAAGGCGATGAAGCGTGAGCTACTGTTTGGATACACACACACACACGTGTGCACACAAAACAAACATACCACACACACATATGCACACACATCACACACAAACACACCACACACATGTGCACACATCACAAACACACATGTATGCACACACATCACAAACACACACGTGTGCACACATCACACAAATACACCACACACACGTGCACATGCATACGTGTGCACACAAAGCACGCACAGACATACACGCATGCACACACACCACAGAGAAGGAAAATACATTAAGAGAGGGTGTGAGGTTTTTCTTCATATTACCTTTACACAGAAAGGTAATGCATACACATCCTCCAGGGTCACCTAACATCAAGGCAAGCAGAGGAAGGAATGCCCTGAGTTCCCAGAAGAAACAAATTCACTGGTTTGTACGGGCTTTTTAAATAGAAATACTTGTAAGACTGATGCTATGAATTTTGCTTTATTTACAATCAAAAGTTTGGCTTCAGAGCTACACAATAGGAGGAAAAGACTAAGTTTTCAGGTAAATATAGTATGTCCCTGAAGCGAAAACAGTAGAGATATCCACTACTCCAAGCACAAGCAAATGCTCCAGGAACATACAAACAACCCTGAAAATCCAAGTCCATAATATTCCAGAGTGAAATATCAGTTATTTTGCACTGAAATAACTTCCTGTCAGACATATCCTGTTTGGCTGGGTCTCAGTCACAATGGAAAACAAAAGCCAGAGCTAACAGGAAGAGTGAGGCCAAGACAAGCCATCAGGAGAGGTCTGGCCACTGAGTCACACCTCCAGCTCCTCTCCACCCTTCCCTGTGGCCGAGCCTCCCTCGTCTGCTTCCCTGACCTCTTCATCCTGAGTACACTCCCTTCTCTCCCTGCGTCTCCCCCACCCCACTCCATACACAATTTATCTGACTCTGTAACCATGGAATTCATTCCTCCTAAAAACAGGATGTCCATTTGCTGGGTAGTCCCCAAGTTCCCTTAATGAGTACAAATGAGCCATATCCCAGGTTCACTAGCAGGGCTAACAGCCAGGCTGACGACAGAGGGGTCAGGCACAGGGATGCCTCTCCACTTAGAGCCTGGCCCCTCACATGCCACGTGACTGAGAAGGCCACTAGAATTCACAGGTGACTGACAAGGCCACACTTCCCATAGTCCTCATAGGCGCACCCTGGGAGAAAGACAGTACGTTTTTTCCCTTTTCCCTTTGAAAAATTAAGTTGGCCAGGTAGCAGAAGACAAGACTATAATTCTTATTCAACTTCATAGGGGGGAAAAACTGGATTGCTTGTTGGTTTTGTCCTATTTTGCTTTGCTTAAGATAGGCTCTTGCTATGACCCAAGCTGACCTTGAACTTGGCAATTCTTCCTGTCCCAGCCTCCCCAGCAGCAGTGTGTGTCACAACATCTGGCTTAGAGATACAGAACGTGAAATCACCAACCCTGGGCTCAAGTCACTGGAGCTTCATCTTAGGTAACCGTTCTGCCCACTGGGTAAGCCTAAAGTGCCTTTCCGGTCTCTAGGCTGCATGGATGTGCTGTTCCAGTAAGAACCAAATAAGTTTGAGCGTGCTGCGGGGAGAACCTCTGAGCATCCAGGAACAACGCAGGATGCATGTACAGAGTCAACTAATGCCCAGACTGCCTAACAAGACTGGTCGAGGGGTGTAGTTCAGTGCTAGACTACTGGTCGACCCTGAGTGTCAGCAACACACAACACACACACACACACACACACACACACACACTGGACTAGCATGAAAATAAACACAGAAGCCAAAACTTCTCCAGGCCAGGCATAGGTTACAATGGAAGTTCTAAAGTTAGTTTTAATGGGCAGGTGTGAAAATAGCTAAGTCCTGAAGAAAAACAACTCTGCAGTCCGAGCCAAGAAGAACCACCATGTCATCTAGAAAGAAAGGTCAATGTTGGATGCCTGTCTATTTGCAAGCCTATGTAGACACACCATGTTTCTATTATAGTGTTTAACGTGTGGGTGGGTACAGTCAGCATTTCACTGTATCATAAAAAAAGCAGAACAGAAAGGCAATAACACAAAGACTATAAAGGGACAGTGAAGACAAAGACATCGCCTTCCTTTTAAGAAGAATCATGGACAGATGCATACACAGGACAAGGATAGTCACGGCAGCACTGTTCAAAGTAAGAAAAATGGAAATAGCCTGAGAGTTAAAAGGTCTATGCAGTACGGTAAAAATGACTGACCATGTCTGTACCCAAAACAAGGCCAAATATGGTATCATTAAACACCAGTGCAAAATAAACACACAAACATACAAAAATCACCACCCAGTGTCTTTATGGTGAGTGTGTAAAAACACACAACAAAACAGAAGAAAGATGCATCTCAGTGGATGCTCGTGGCTGGGGCTGTGGAGCAAGAGAGAAGGGGAGCAAAGGCCATGCTGAAAGGACTGCCGACTGTCACTGGGGTTATATTTATAGATATATAATATTTATTATATATATAGCATATATAACTATATATATGCTAATAAGGTAACAGGGCAGCACGGGGCTCTGGGCAGCGCTGACATGGCTACTTTGTTTTATCTTGTGCTTTTCAGTAATTCTGGGGTTTCTCAAAATTACCAAATACACGAAGAACCTGGCTTTGTTGTTGCTTACTTGTATTTTGTTTGTTTTGGGTGACCCAGGAACATGGTCTGTACCTTCAGCAGTTCCTGTTTAGATGAAGTGACAAAATTTCCACAATCATCGCCGGGAATTGCGGGCATTAATTTGATTGAGACAGCGTACCCAGGTGTCCTGGCTCCTGGACACAAACTAGCTCATCTGAGAAGAAGGAGCCTCGTGGAGACAATGTCCCCACTGGACTGGACAGTGGGCTGGACTGTGGTGCACTTTCTTGATGGATATGGGAGAACCCAGCTCACTGTGGACAGTGCTACCCTAGGCTGGTGGTCCTGGGTGCTATGAGAAAGCAGGCTGGGCAAGTCATGAGACTAGCCGTGCGTAGCACCCCTCCATGGCCTCTGCTTCAGATCCCGCCTCTAGTTCACTGCCCTGACTCCTCACAGTGACCTGAGAGCTGAGAGCTGAAATAAACCCTTTCCTCCCTAAGCTGATTCTGGCTGTAGTGTTTTTCACAGAATAGAAACATTAACTAAGACAGCAATGAACGTAATTTAAGTAAGAGAAGCCCAAGTAAGAGAGAATACTAGGTACACAAGGCATGTGTTTTTGTTATTTCTTTCATATTTGCGCTGACATATTAAATGCAATGATGGCGTTTAAAAAAAAAACAGCAACGTACTTTGTAGGGCATTTTCTGGAAGATAGACTGAAGTGTCATTAGTGCAAAATATGCCACCCCCCTCATATTCATGTCATGAAGCAGACGATGACAATCACACCATTAGTGTTCTTATTTTAGGAGAGTCATGAAACGAGAAGCATTTAGCATTCGGTGTAGAGTGGGAATATTAGGATGACCTTACCTTAGCAAGTTCAGGCAGGTAGCTATCCAAACCGGAACCGGAACCTTCTAGTTTGCTTTGTTCATCATCTAAACATCAAAAGAGATCAATTGAGTCATGTGTAGTTGTAACTGTCTTATTCAGTATAAGCAAAGGAACTGGAATACGGTGGTTCTTAAGTCTGAAAGAACATTCAAAACAGCTCAGGGCTTTAGAAGGATCCTGATGGCCAAGCCCAGCAGGGAAAGTGGTGACACCTGAGACCTTGCACAGCTAAGGTCCCCATCCTCAACTCCCCACCTTATTAGAACTTATGTTAGCTGTGTGAAACACCCTTCACAGCCACAAATACACACTAGAACTTATGTTAGCTGTGTGCAACATCCTGCACAAACACACCCAACCAGAGGCTTTGGTAGGACCAAGAAAATAGTAGTTTGACTTTTTTCACACCCTCGGGTAATTTGGAGTATAACCAGAGTTGTTCACTTATGAGCTTGTACAATTAGAATGAACATACATCAAAAGCACAGCTGAAGTCAGGTGGTGGTAGCACACCCCTTTCATCCTACCACTCAGCAGGCAGAGGCAGGTGGACTTCTGTGAGTTTGAGACCAGCCTGGTCTACACAGCTAGTCCCAGGATGGTCAGGGATACACAAAGAAATCCTGTCTCGAAAACAAACAAACCCCCAAACAAAAACGTACACTTTGAAGCTTACTCATTCCATCGGTAATTTTCTTTCCAATCATCCCTCCCCACACCCACACAACTTTTATTTTTTTCTTAAAGACAGGCTGTCATGTAGCCCAGGCTAGTCTTAAACTTACTATGTAGTCAAGGGTGACCTTGAACTTCTAAACCTCCTGCCTTGACCTCCTAAATATTAGGATTACAGGTGTCTACTACCACACAAGTTTATGCAGTACTGGGAACCTAAGTTAGGCTTCACAAAGGAATCTATCAACTGAGCTGCATCCCTGGCTCTTATTTCCATTTTCAGGTAAAAACCGAGACTAAGAAAACATAAGTGGTTTGTCCAAGGTCATAGAGCTAAAAAGTGATATTCTTGAGACTCACATCCAGGCCTGCCTGTCCACACCATGGCTGTTCGTGTTACATACTTGCCACACAAACATTGTCAAAGTACTAATTCTTTTCATTTGTTTGGGTTTCTTGAGATAGAGGCTCACTATACAGTTGGCCTGCAACTCCCATGACAGTTGGTTGGGTCACCTCAAAACCCGTGCCTCTTGTCTCTGCTCTCCACATGCTGGAATTATCTGCAACACCATGCCTGGCTCCAGAGCAGTAAAATGCAGCCTGACAAAAGCCTTTGCTGACAGACTGTTTGGGAAAGGCTCTCACTGTCCCCACCTCACAGGGACCTTCCTACCTTCATGAGAGTCCCCATTCCGCTTTTCTTGCATTGCAGCTTCAAAGTTGAGCTGGAGGATCTTGTTGAGAACGGTGACCCACTCCTCCATCTCTGCCTCACTATCTGCTGCTAGAAGATAGCTGCTTTTGTCCTGCATCTTGAGCTCGAATGCAAAGCGCCTGACTCTGTTGTTCTGTGATGGGAACAGGCGAAAGAGACACACTGGGAAACAGCTCAGGGTAATCGGCCCTAGTTGTTAATGGCGCCATCGGATCGGATCTCGGATACTAAAACTGCAAAATCCCTTCTCATGAGCCTGCACCATAGTCCACCTCCGCCATTTTTACCTTCCCATTTGATTAGTTATCTATCTTTTAAAAAAGATTTTCTTTTTAATTTATGTATGTGAGTGCCTTGTCTGTGGTATATATGTATACTATGCATGTAGCTTGTTCTAGAGGAGGTCAGAGGAGAGCCCTGGGTCCCCTGAACTGGACGGTTACAGATGGTTGTGAGCCACCATATATATGATGGGACTGGAACCTGGGTCCTCTACAAAAGCAGTAGATGCTGGGGCTGGAGAGGTGGCTCAGTGATCAAGAGCATTTGCTGGTTTCTTTTCTTTATTTTTAAGATTTACTTTTATTATTTTTAACTATATTTCCATGTATGTATGTGTAGGTATGTATGTGCATGCATGTGCAGGTATCCATGCAGGCCACAGCATCATATCTCCTGTAGCTGGAGTTACAGATACCCATGAGCCATGTGACACGGGTGCTGGGAACCAAACTTGTGCTCTTAACCACTGAGCCATCTTTCAGGCCTCATTTCCTTTCTTAGCTATTTAATTTATGTATTTCTTGCCCCCTGCAATGGCACAGAAATCCCTCAAGGACAGGAGCTGTCTGTTCTCTTTACTTAATGTTACCCCCACAACCTTCAAAGTCTGGCACACAGTGAGCATTTGAAAAATAGCTGAGTCTATGAAATTTCACATGTAAATATTCTATATTCAATAGTTACATATTTAGTTTCTTTAAAAAGATCAAGTGTGTGCCACCACTGCCTTTCTCAAAGCTAACTGCTATCTACCAATCTATTCAGCTTACTTCCCCGGAACTTTCCCATCATTTATTAATCGTAAAAGTATGTGGATCCTTTGTCTCCAGTTCGCATGCCCATTATGGGAATGGAAGATGAATGTATACCAAAGGTTGGTCCATCTCAGTACTGCTTGCATTCAGGCCCATCATTCTTCCCACAAGGGGCTGGTCTACGTACTGTTCTAGGTTTGGCAGCATCCTGGCCTCCACCTACCACACCGTCAGTGGGACAGTTGTGAGCCAAACCATCTCCAGACACTGACAAATATATCCTGGAGGCAAACACTCCAGGCCAACCACTCTAGACAGAAATTCATCTCTGAAGAAAAGAACACAGTCCACACAAGCTGAAGGGGGAGGAGTCACAACCTCCCGTTGAGTGCTGAGGGAGCAGAGTGCCCCAACACCCACTAAAATCTCAGCCAGCCGTCTGCAGTTCAAGGATGCTTCACAGTGTACGGTCCAGGCACACAGAGACTTAAGGCCTATCGTTTGTGCAGGGCAGCTTTTAGAAGCCTGATGCTAAGTGCATCTCTGGGCAAGGCCGTGCAAACCACAGTGCGCAGATCATCTGCCACGGGCTCAGTGATTGCCACCTCAGGTCTCACTTACACGCAAAGGTAAAAAATCAAGGAGTGAAACATGGGACTGAAGGAGTTTTCTCTGTGCATTTGGGAAACCACCTACTCCTCAAACATACAGAGGGTTAAAAATCAAGAAAAAGCACAACACCTTGATTCTAGGTTATCCTTTCTGAGACCCATTTTCTTCACCTGCAGCACAAGTCTAACCAACTCCCGTGGCTTTAAAACACTATCAGGATTTAAGGCTCAAGCTCTGTCTTTCAGGTCGACCTGGAAACTTCCCCCTCAGGCATTTCTTTCCATTCACAGCGGTCATCAGCTATTATTTTAAATAATATCCAAGAGGGGTGGGGCCAACAGAAAGGTGTGGGAGGGGCCGTGAGAGGGTAGAGAAGTACACGAGTACGAAGATCTCCTGAAGGACATAGTACCATAAACAACAGAAATACATGACCAAAAATAAAAGCTAAAAAGTAAGCATCCCAAAGAATTGTTTTCCTTTTTCTTTTCCCAAAACCATTTAAATTACAACTTTTTATTTCCTTTTTGTTGTCGTTTGAGGACAGGCTCTCACGTAAGCCAGGCTGCCCACAAACCCCTAGGTAGCCAAGAAAGGCTTCAAACTCGGGGACTTCTCCCCTCCACCTCCCAAGTGTTCTGACTTCAAGTGTATGCTACCACAGATGGGCTTAACATAGGAAATAACTCATTTGAAGACTTATATGTGGTTCAGCAAAGGAGAGATGCTATGAACTACAAGTGCAAAAATAATCTGAGCGGAGAGACGGGCATTGGCGTGAGACCTCGGAGTCTGAGATGCTCCCGAGGCGAGCGGCGTGATGAGGGCGATCCAGCAACTGTGTTGTTACACTGTGTTGCACACTTGTAACAAGACACTCTTGTTAAACAAAAACAATTACTTCTTACTGCAGAATGAGGGTAGAAAGAAATACATCTAGCTCTGCTTTCAACTATACCAGAAAATTCAGCTAAAAAAGTACTTCAAGGCTTTTCAGCTCTACGCGAATGAAACTTGAGCTTGGAGATCTTACAAAAAAAAGTCAATAAACTGTCATTAATGAATCGCTCCATTACTTCTTATCCACAGCTACTCAGTATGCTTTAATATGCTTTAATATACTTGTTATTCACACCTGGGGGCTGCTGAGGATCCACCAGGACTGGCTGCTGGCAGAAGGATCCGTCAGCTGATTAGCTGTTGAAGATACTTTCTCAGGGACTGTGAAATCATGCTACAGTCTTGCTCTAAGGCTCAGACACATGCCCACCACTTGTGCTCTGGGTCCTGCCCTGTGGCTTATGCCAAGAGCTAACTAAATTTCTCTGTTCTGGCTGTTGTCAAAAGCCAGCGATGCTCACCAGCAGATGGGTTACACCATCGGTTAGCGCATCAGCTTTAGCAGGTGACTCCTGCACTTTACCTGCAGCCAGTTCACCCCAGCACCCTCTCCTGCCACTCACTCTCTGGGTCCTGCCCACTTCTGATCTGGATGCTAACTTTTGCTTCTGACAAGGACAAAGCCATAATTACCAGAGTGCTGGACAAAATAGAAGAAAACGCTATTCTCAAATAAGGGTAGAGACTGTGTGGCTGTGATCCCCAACAGAAGAAAAATGAATGAACCCACTGACTTCAGCATCTGGCAGGACATAGATTCAAGGTAAAGCTACCGACCAAACCTCATGAAGTCAGGCAGACAGAACATATAGGAAAGTCTCTGGAATGAGGACCAGGTGAGAGACATCAGGTAGTTCCTTTGTAGGCAAACATTGTAGGACTCTTCAAATCCCATGTATGTTGTCTAGTTTCTATCTGCATGTTTACCTTAACAAAAAAAGTTTTCCAGCTCATAAATAAAACTCAAGACAGAGCAACCTAAATTTCAGGAAATGAAGGACGAGATGGGGGTCCGTAAGAAGACTTGGCAGGTCAAGACACTTGCCTCACAAGTCTGTCAACCTGAACTTGACCCACAGGGCCCATCTAGTGGTGGAAGGAGAGAACGGATCCCATGTTGTTCTCTGATGTCCACACGCACGCTATGGAACTCACCGCCACCTGAACCCCTCACAACAATCAATAATTTTTTTTTAATTATAAAGAGATGATCATATAAAGAGGGAGGAAGAATATAGCAGATGCCCCCAAACACAATGGTGTTGAGAAGACACTGCAAAGGCTTTTCTACTCCAAGGTCAAAGAACTACCTCGGATTTCTAAAAAATGAGTCAAATACAACTCAAATATAAGTTTTTGCGGATAAAGTAACTAAAAAAAGTTACCATTTTATAGAAAGCTTCTTAGGCAGTCACAAAACTCTAGCAACTGGAGGGTGTCTTCTCCAAAATTAAAATTTTAAAAATCACAACAAAAAAGAGAAAAACGGACTGGAGAGGTAGTTCACCATCTACTGTCTCATGTCCGACGGTCAGGGCCCCGTCCCTAGCAGTGTGCAGGCACACGGGTGCATGCCTGTCACTCAGCACTTAGGAGGCGGAAACTGGGGGGTCAGAAGGTCCAGTCACCCGTCGCTTGTTTTGAGGCCAGCCTAGACTACGTGAGACCCCATCTCATAAAGGAGCAGAGAAGTCTCCGCAGTGGGGAAGGTGAAGAGAACGGATCCTCAGGACAGCGGCTCTGCGGGGTGGAGAGCCACAGCCTGGAATGGAACAGAAGGGGGTGGCTCTAAAATTCTACCTTCCCGCACAGGAGCCAGGAATAAAGAGTGGGAAGTAAGGGGGGACTATGACTTCAGGGGAGCCAGGAGCACCCCAGTGCAAGAGGTGTGGGGGTGAAGCACTTGAACAGTAGCCTTCAGCCCTTCTCTACTCATGAGGATTTACTAGAGGACAAAGAAGCAATTGGATTTCAGGTAAGAGTGTAAATATCAAAACAAAAAGACCTATCAAATCCGAGGGCGATGTCAGCTATGTCCCCGACTTCTCCAGGTTAGCCCCACGACACAACCTCCTTATAGAATCAAGCTCCAGGCCAATACCACTCGGAGGGAGGCTTCTCTGGTGATGCTGAATCCACCCACTGTCTCCTTGACTGGGAGAGTGTTACTGGTCACAGAGCCCCTCTGTCTGAGGCCTGCAGAAGGAACGTATTCATGCTTCGTTCTGCGGGTACTCAGTCAGAGTCCGACGAATCAGGGTGTCTGTGTCTTACACACTGTGAGTTGTGAGATGGAACAAGCCTCCACGTTGGAAAGTGAACAATTCCCATGTGTGGGTTTTACTATGCGGCCCAGGCTGGCCATGACTCTAAGATCCCTCTCTACCTCATTCTCCCGTTATCACACCCACGTTTTAAACACAAAGCCTCGCACACTAGAGGACTCGTGTCTACCACAGTATCCTGCCATCTTTAAAATGATGAAAAACAGGCTGTGTTTTCAGGTTAGGTGTTACGTTTCCAGCCTGATTACAGCATGTTCGAAAGCGTTTCCCTGTATCTGCACATTCATGTGCAGTACCGCTGCAGACCAGAAACCTGGAGAGAATGCTTTTCATACTCACCTGAATCACACCCATGCAGGAATCTAGGAATATGGATCCTTTGGGTTCCTTGGAGATCTTTTCATCTTTATAAAAATTTAGATTGTAGGATCCATCACCAAGTTGAATCAGGTGGAAAAACCGCCGCTTAAATGACTGGAAACAAAACAAAAGCAAACTCAGACAGCTCCTCTTTCTGGATGGACAGCGGGAACTGACAAACTCAGACAGCTCCTCTTTCTGGATGGACAGCGGGAACTGAGAAGCCACCAGGACTCTGGAAAACATGAGCCAGAACTCTGTAACCCCAGTGGGATGTTAGTCAATGCTACTGGCCCCTGCATCGGCTGGAGGAAGATTCCCCCACCACGGCTCACGCTCTTCCTGCCTGTGCGTTTTAAGAAGGCTTCATCATCATCCACAGTTCACTGTTTCTCATCCACAGAGCTTGAGGTTTGACATAACCACCCTAAAGTAGGGAGAGGAGGTCCAACTTGAGACAGAGGTGTTCTCACATCCCCAGAGCCCCTCACTCACACAACAGGGAATGTCCTCCCGTCATGCTATGGAAGGACTTTTGAGCCTTGGGATTCTGGCAGTCAGTACTTGCCTGGTTTATTTTCTACCTCTGTGTTCACCTGAGCTTCCTCTTGCTGTTTCGTTTCTCCCTGATTCACCCTGGTCTCTTCTGCATAACTTCTTAAACTACTTTTACTCTATATTTTATTTTAATTTTCTTAACTATGTGTCTATGTCTGTGTATGCCCTTGTAAGTGCTGGTACCTGAGGAGGCCAGAGATGCTGGATGTCCCTGGAGCTGGACTTACAGGCAGTTGTGAGCTGCCTGACTGGGGTGCTGGGAACGTATCACGCGAGGGAAAGCGGGGTGATACGCCCTCTTACCCTCATGGTCACGCTGATCGCGCTGTTCATGTTGCCTTTGTACAGCCAGCCATGCTTGGTGATCCCGCCCTTCTGAGACCCGAGGGAGGCAGCATCCTAGGGGGGAAGGGAAACGACGTCAATCTACTGCCCTCTGTAGATTATTTTCTGGGAGTTTCATCAACGGGAAAGCCATTCCATCTGCAGTGCCTCTATGTCCCTCTAGAGGCTGTTTACCGGTGAATTCTAGATATCCTGTTCCCTTAAGGGTCGGGTTAGTCCTGGCCAAATTTTTACTTTTGAGAGTTTAACGAGCCACAGGAACCACACACCACTCCGTTTTTCTGCCTCACCCGGTTTCATGAAAAAAGTTTTTGAGCGACACTCCTCCAAGGTTGGAGGACAAAAGAAAATTCCTGAAATGCTTCCCAGAGGCTTGGTTCAGGGAAAGGTGAATAAAGAAAAGGAAACAGGAGGCCATGCAGGAAGGAGATGAGAAAAGAAAAAGGAAAAACAGGGTGAGGGAAAGAGAGGCAGACGCTGGAATAAAAATACATCTTCAAGGGAAGACCTTCCCTGTGAGATCTGGATGTGAGGCGGTGGGCACAGAGCCAGGGCATGCCCCAGCCGCCGCCGCCGGCACACACAGTCATGGACAGCTGTAAACATGGCCCAACATAAAACTGTTATGTTACTTAAAGCTTTTTCAGATTTTCTTTCCTGTAACTTGACCGCACACCGCGTGTGGACTACACGGCTGACAGCGTCAGTCCGCGGTGACGAAGACTGGAGCCGCCTGAGAGGGACCCTAAACAGACAGAGGCGGCACTGCCAAGTCTTCCCTTAACCAAACCAAGAAGCGTGGGGAGTCATGGCTCAGTTTTGTTGAGCCACCCTGATATCAGCGTTTGCGGTTTCGGCATTGTTGTGATTGGACCTGAGAAATCGTTTCCCTGCCAAGGGTTTCCTAAGCTATTGGGCACCTCGATAGGCACGCCTTCACTTGGTCCTCCTGGCCATATAATCAGCACCTTTAAAATGGAGACTGTGTGGCCCTGGCTGGCCTAGAACTCGTTATGTAGACCAGGCTGGCCTTAACTCTCAGAAATCCACCTGCCTCTGCCCGGTGAGTGGTGGTTAGATTAAAAGTGTTCACTGTGGGCTACATTAACTTTTCTCAGAATTATTTCTGAAACACTATTGCTCCAGAATAGTTAGAAGATGTTTAGAAGATTACGTTCTAAAGATGGCTAACGCTGTACTCAGTATACAGCTGAGGAAAGGGGAAAGGGGTCTAAACCCGCGATGGGGCACCAACAGAGAGGAAGAGGAATATATGGAGGGGTCTGCGCTAAGTTTATGAGATTCCCTTCTTGAGCCGATAAAGGCCTCGCCCTCTTCATACACTTCCCTGAGCACCGTCTTTCTCCAAGAGCTAGGGAGCTTACTAAAGTCAGACCGCACTAAAGCAGCCACTGGAGAAACAGCCATTTCACTTCCACTGTTGAAAAACAGCCGAAATTCAAGGTCTCGGGCATCTCGGTATCTCTTAGCGATGCGGCCAGATCTGATCCAAGCCCTTGCAAGTGATCTCAGAACAAAACACAAGTCAGAGAACATGAGATGCTGAGCAGTCCAGATAAAGCCGGGACCTGAAGCCAACCTAAAAATAGATTTTAAAAATTTCCTTTGCTTCATTTAAACATCCCCGTTCCTGTTTGGGCTGAAAGGTTGGCTCTTCTCTCAAAGCCTGCGCCATGGGAGTCTCGAATGGGAAGAGAGACAGAGGGCAAGAGCCTACCTCGTCTTTGTCAGCCTCTTCGTCCACTTCATAGACATGGATCGGAAGTTTATCCAACTTGGCCACTTTGCTTTAAAAACAAGAAAGAAAAGTTGCTTTGTAACTGCATCATCAATAGAGTCTACATCTCCACCCATCAGAGGAACCAGCCCATAACCAGCCCAACAGTGGCCCCTGGCAAAGAATAACACAGCCCATGCTTGCTTTTCAATGAACCGAGGAACCCAGTCAAAGGTCCACACAGCACCGTAGAAATGAAGGCACGGCTTGCTAGAGCAAGGAGGCCTATTAAATGTAAGAAAGTGGACTGGGCACTAATTAAAAGACTAGGTGGGACAATTCTTAATATTAAAATATGAGAGAAATATATTATCGGGGTCACAGAATTTTAAGTGATTAATGGTGGAAGGTGATGAAGGCATTAATGGCGGACAGTACCGACAGCTACAGCAGCAGTAGCTACAGTTACAGAACAGCTGTATGCTAGGTGTGCCGGGTATGTTACATATGCCCTGTCATGTAAGCTGGTGTTAGCTGTTGTCAGTCTGACAGGGGAAACTCAGAGAGGGCAAAGCTAACCCAGACAAAACCCCGAGTCTGTAATCCTATTACAATGTTCCATTCGGTGAGATGTTCTTACTGATGCTCAACGGTAAAATCTCGCCACCGTTAAACTCCACCCCATAGTAAACATACACTCCACGAAGTCAGTTATCTTCCTACATGGAGACAGTTTGAGAAGACAATCCAGGAAGGTGGATTTATTAGATCAAGTGGGAATTATTTCAAATCACCAAGTGAGCTCTGGGCAACCAGAGAGCTCAGAAGCCTATCCATGCGGAGAAAATAAAGTCGGCAGGGAGTGTTCCCTCTGATGTTTAAAAAGGTGATCAGGAACTTGGCTGAACACTCTAAGGAGTGGCCGAGCCACACACATAGGAAAACAAACAGCGAGGTCCAGAGAGAAAAGTACAAAGGGCTCGAAATCTCACTAAGGGAACAAACTCAAGAATGTACTAATTTGGGTTCAATGCAAGTTTTCCAGGGGCGACAATGACCCTGAAAACAACCTGTCTCCATTTGCTCTGATCCAGCACTGGCTGCACTTCCCTTTGCCGACTGTGTGTGGGATGTGCTGTCTTCCAACAGTCCTCTGAGTAGACACACACACCCGCCCTGCTTCCCTTTCCACAAACTTATCCCAATACAATTGCTTTCGGTGTGCTTGCAGTTAAAGCTTCAAAGCAGGTAAGGAATTGACCTGGGGAAATACTGTATAGGATCTGCTTTCTTAACACATTTATTTACCATAGTCTTCACATGGTTCTTTCCAAAATAGTCCTTTGAAGGAACACACACACACACACACACACACACACAGACAGAGAGAGAGAGAGAGAGAGAGAGAGAGAGAGAGAGAGAGAGAGAGAGCGCACTATTCTCAAGAATTAAGCTGGAACCAACCTAGGTGTCTGTCAACCTAGGAAGGGATACACAGGATGAAATTGCTTTCGTATCTAAAAAAAAATGAATGTAACTGGAAATACTCATATTACAGCAATTATGCCAGGTCTAAAAAACACAAATACATATGTTATGTGGAGCCTAAAGTTTACATAGATACGTAAAAGTCGTGGAGGCACAGATGACATGAAAGAAGGTGCCCGAGGACGTACGGGATGAACAGGAAACGAGAGAATAAAGCTCAAAGCACGGTACATGCTTGGATGAGAGGCGCTTATGGAGCCAGGAGCGCGTGCAGCGGATGTGAACCCAAGAAAGTGGACGGGTGTGTGAACACTGAGAAGACGACGGTGGGAGGGGCAGCAGAACGGCGTAAGGAGAACGGGAGACGATCAAAGACGTGGAGGAAATGTCAGGATGACACTCGTTACCTCATACAGTTAATAACTGCGGACAAGCGGTCAGTCCACACTGCATCATAGTTCACTACAGTGGCCTTATCTCTTACACACCTCAGTGGAAACTTTCTGGCCACCTCTGTGTGCTGCTCACCCCATCAGAGTATGACATCGAGTCTTGCAATCAAAAGATATTACCATGCACACAGAAATCTCCTGTGCTTTCACAACCACTCTGACGGTGCAAATGAAGCCACACACGTCTTCCCGAGCACACACACGCCTGAAGCCTGCTCACCTGGGAAGCTGCCGAAACTCTCCTGAGTAATCTTCATATTTGTACGTCACGAGATGCCAGTCAGAGTTGTAGGTTTTGATGCACTGTGGGGGATTTAGAAAAAAAACACAGAGATACAGAAATCAGGTGACTTTCTGCAGAGTCAGACCCTAGAGACATTCCAAAGTTCTACCATCAATTATCAACCGTCAAAGCTCTACCTGCAGAGTCTCCAGGAGGTGTGAGACTTCGAACCAGTGAAATATGACCCTTGGGAAAGATACTGTTTCAAGTTATCAATATAAATGATCTGACAGCAGTTTTTATATGGAGACATTGAAATAGCAATTACTATTCCTGGCTTATAATCTATTTTTTATATAAAAGAAAGTTATGCTGCTATGGTGGTTTGAATGAGAACTGCCCCCCAGAGGCTCATATATTTAGATGTTTGGTCCCCAGTTGGTGGAACTGTTTGGGAAGGATTAGGAGGTGCGGTCTTGTTGGAGAAGGTATGTAGAATTTTGAGGTTTCAAAGCCAGCATCATTCCCAAAGCCTCTCACACAGGCTCATACTTACGAGTCACTATGTAAATTCAGTGTGTGTGTGTGTGTACTGCGGGCACTCCACTGCTAAGGTTCTTTTAGTGACACTAGTGTTCACACACTACATCAGAACTACCTCACTGCATGACTACACAGGAGCCAGGTGCCCTTCGCCCATCTGCCTGGCATGTGGGCACCCGGCTGAGGGCTGTGTAGTCTGATGATTTACAGGGCTACATCTTTGCATATGAATGGGTGGAATTCAGTAGCTGAAGGCCCCACTTGTTAAAGCCCGCTTGGTCCACGTGAAATTCTAGATGGCTAGCTCTTGACATACACAAAAGTGGGGAGAGAAAAAGAGCGTGAAAAGATGTATTTGTGCCAGATCTCATTATGGGGCTGGGGGAGGGGGGCGGGGTAAAACTGTCTGTGAACAAAGCCCCTGTTCTTATCCCACTTCATTTACAGCAATTGTTTGTCTGTCGTGGCCTCCATCCGAGCAGCCACCAACTCACAACAGCGACAACAGTCGGTGCTTTTTTAATTTTTATTTTTCTTACACAGTAAGCAACTTTGCTTCAAAAGATACCAAGGGAAGGGAGTGTGGGTGTTCTAGATTATTCTTTGGAGGTAGAACAAACAGGAGAAAAGGGCCAAGAGCAGGGTCAGACAGGGGAGGTGAGAACTTCTCTCCCTTTGACCACACAACTATAAACATTTTTAGAATGTTATTTTATTCTTACAAATGCTTTTTCACAATTTCCAGCAAAACTCTCACACCTGGGTTTCAGACACCACATTCAAAATTAGAATCCAAAGTCCCGGAATATGGCTTTGCGAAGTCACCTGTGGTTACGGGTTTTCCTACAGCTGCCCCTCGGAGGCAGGCATGACTCTGTCTAGCATACTCCTACTGTCTTTATCCGGCCATGATGGTCTCGCAAGAGCATGCAAGTCAAGCCACAGCGCCAACCTTCTAACCAGACATCGAAGCCACCCGGGGGCACAGGCATGTGCCCATGTGACGAAGAGCAAGGAGGAAGGACAAAGGGGGTAGCATGGATGCTTTTATGAATGGAATATATGAATACTCACCTGTTTACAACTTTAAGCAAAATGGGGAAATACTATGCCTAAATATTTAAACTTGTAAGGACTCACTGGTTAAGGCAGTAGCCACCAAGCCTGAGAACCCGAGTTCAATCCTCTGGAGGCCCATGTTGGAAGAAGAGAACGAACTCTTGCAAGTTGCCTTCAGACCTCCATGTGTACACCGTGTTTATGTACACACACACACACACACACACACACACACACACACACACACATAAAATAACTTGGGCTGGAGGCATGGCTCAGGAGTTAAGAACACTGGTTGGTCTTACAGAGGACTCAGGTTCAGCTCCCTCCTCTGACCTCCATGTGTGCCAGCACGAATGTGGTCCACATACATGTGCAGGGAGAACACTCATACACACGAAATAGGTACAGCTAAATAAGCGATCTTAAAAGAACAAACAAGTCTTTCAAAAATGCCACTGAGGGTTCTGCCTACCCTAAAACAACAACAACAACAAAAACCCAACTTTCTCATGAGTTGGGAGAACTAAGTGATGATTTTGTCACATGCGCTAAGGCAGATGTAAGCAAACCTTCTGTGGACATCAAGAGAGTCGTAACCCAATGATTTTCAGGATTTCACTGTCTCTACTTAAGTCGGTTGTATTATGACTACAGCCAATATGTAAACAGATGGGCAAGGCCATGTACCGATAAAACATCAGCCATGAAAACAGGCTGCGGGCCAGATTTGTCTGAAGTCACATTTTCCAAAGCCTGCCTTTAAAGAAACAGTTATATCTGTATAAATATACCTAGTCTGTGCATGGAAGCCTATATAAACACACCTAGTGTGTGTGTAAGCCTGTATAAACACACCTAGTATGTATGTTTAAGCCTGTATAAATGTACTTAGTGTGTGTGTAAGCCTGTATAAACACACCTAGTATGTATGTTTAAGCCTGTATAAATGTACCTAGTGTGTGTGTAAGCCTGTATAAACACACCTAGTGTGTGTAAGCCTGTATAAACACACCTAGTATGTGTGTGTAAGCCTATATAAACATACCTAGTGTGTGTGTGTAAGCCTGTACAAACACACCTAGTGTGCGTGTGTAAGCCTGTATAAACATACCTAGTATGTGTGTGTAAACCTGTATAAACATACCTAGTATGTGTGTGTGTAAGCCTGTACGAACACACCTAGTGTGTGTGGAAGTCTATATAAATACACCTAGTGTGTGTGTTAGCCTGTATGAACACACCTAGTGTGTACATCAAAGGCACTAGTGTGGTGAAAAGGAAAGGGACAGGACACTATCTTTACAGAAAGAGAACACTGCTTTAAACACTTTAGATGCAGACTTTATTTTTTTTTTTTTACATCTCCACTGAAACTCTCTTATTTAATTGGTCTTCACCTTAAAAGCACAGCTGACCTACAGTTCTACTGATAGGAACGCACTTCCTCTAAGTACCACATAGAAAAGGGCCTAACTCATTTTTTAACTATATTGTGCACATGCGTGTTTGTGTCTGTGCATGTGTGTGTGTGTCACAGACATGTGTGAGCATCAGAGGACAACCTGTAGAGTTGGTTTTCTCCTCCGTGTGGGTCCTGGGGATCACACTGGTGTCAGGGATCTTTCTCTACTGAGTCATCTTGCTGCCCCCAAACTCATTTCTAAAGGAAGAAACTCTTCAAGAAACAAAATTACAGAAACTAACTAGTTTCTTCTACCTAAAAACAGCTGAAGGAATAAACACACACACAAGGGAACCGAAACCACACAATCTAGTAATGATGTCTCTTGGTTCAGGCTATGATCTGTGTGCTCAAACACAGATAGAGTGATTTTATAGCACACAGATCGGGGCGGTCAGGTGTGGATATCATCACCTGGTTAAACAGGAGCGGAGCGAAAGATCCCATGATGCACTTCTGAATCAACCACTACCAACTGTATTAATGACGAAGGTCCGCACTAAGGACAGCGATCCCCTTACGAGCCACCCTTTAGTCTATGTCCACGGGGTCAACTCTGGAGACGTGGGTATTTGGGACCATTCCACACACCCAAAACACACCATCTGAATTCTTGTCATCAAACTGTCATCAGCTCTTTGACAACATCCATTAAAATGACAAGATTTGCGGAAAAGCAGGGGTGGAGGGAAACATCTTTACAAAGCATGAGACGCAGAGAAAATGAAAACCTACCTCAGTGACAAACAAGCTCTGTGCCTCCTCCTCTGCGTTCACGGGGACCGTGGAGCGCACGTACCGCCCCTGCCGCCTCAGGATGGCTGTCTGTGAACAGAACACAGGAAGAGCTGGTGAAGACGGAGGGTCGGGCTAGAGGGTAGGGCTAACAGTGCAGCCGAGGGCCCTCCCTGCCTGTGGAGACGGAGACAGAGAGCCAGACCTACAGTGCAGCCGAGGGCCCTGCAATAGGACCAGAGCATACCAAGTACCTCCAGGTTCCCCCAGCCAGTGAGGACAGCGGCCTCCTGAGGTCACTGGCAACAGCTCCAGGTGAGATTCTGAAGTTCCAGCACCCAGACTGGGTAGCAGTGCAGGCTAATCGATCACTTATTATTAAATGACTCTACGGACCAGGAAGAAAGCCACCCCTTGCCTCTGAAGATTAGAGCTACCCTTGCTTCAGGAGATTCCAGTCGTACATTTTTACTTTATTAGCGCCGACTTACACACTGACTAAAAGTCACGGATTACATTCTGCCATCTCCATACGTACACACCACATTGCTGTGACTGTGCCCACAAACGCACCCGTTACCCTTCTCTGGTCTTTCCTCCAGCCAGCCTCTCTTTCGTCTGGATTCTTAAAAAACCAACCACGCAAACAACAAGACACCTCTAGATTCTACATGACAGGAAATGTGTGACATTTGCCTTCCGAGTCTGCCACACACCTCTGTTCTCCACGCTGGGTAAGACCCCACTACGAACGGCTACGGTGAGCGGTGCTGCGGCAGACAAATGTGAGGAGTCTCTACATGATACCAACTCCAATCAGACTGTCACAGATAGACCCTGTGCATAGCTCTACTTTTACATTTCCAAGGAACCTCCACTCTGACTTCCACAGTGGCTGGTCTAATTCACAGTCCCGCCAACAATGTACACGGGTCCATTTCTCTCCCAAATTATTGATTTTATCATTCTATTTATTTATTATTTCTTTTATTCTATGTGCACAAGTGTTTTGCCTATATTGGATGTATGTGCACCACAGAGGTCAGAAGAGGGTATCAAATTTCCTAAAACTCAAGCTACAGATGTCCGTGAGCCTCCGCATGGGTGCTGGGAACGGAACCTGCGTCCTATGCAAGAGCAGCAAGTGCTCTTAACCACTAGTCACCTCTCCTGCCCCCATTTTTTCCTCAATGATAGCTGCTCTCACTGGGGGGTAAGATGAAATCTTAACCTAATTTCTGTTTGTATTTGCCCAATAAATAGCTTAAACATTTTTTCATGTGTTTACTGGCTATTTTTACTTCATTTGATGGCTCCTGAATACATTTGTCAACTTATCAATTGGTTTATTTTGTGGGTTTAAATTTTGTTTCAGTTCTTTAATATGGATACTAATCTTGAAAGATGAAAGAGTAACTAACTGTCAAAGACTTTCTCCACACTGTGGGGTGGATGGCTCATCGCTCTGGTAACTGTTTCTTTTACTGTGTAGCTTCTTGCAATCCCATCTGTCAACTATTGTTATTTTCTGGATCTCCACAGTTTCAGACCTCCAGGTCTTCCCTGGGCTGCTTTCTCTAGCTATTCCTGCTTCGCTTATATTTCCTCGCAGCAGGCCAATCTTTGAGAGCCATCTTGAAGCCAGTATTTAGATGGTGGTTTCCTCACTATATAAAGAAACAGATGCATCTCTTGTCCTCCACTCAAGTCCTGTGCGGTGAATTATTTATCTACTCTGCCCCTGGGGAACTCTTACGACCCGGGTCTTGGCTTCTTAGTGAATATTTCAAACAAATGGTGACCTTCACTATAAAACTGTTTTCAAGGAGGCCGGGTGGTGGTGGCGCATGTCTTTAATCCCAGCACTCGGGAGGCAGAGGCAGGCGGATCTCTGTGAGTTCGAGACCAGCCTGGTCTACAGAGCTAGTTCCAGGACAGGCTCCAAAGCCACAGAGAAACCCTGTCTCAAAAAAANAAAAAAAAAAAAAAAAAAAAAAAAAAAAAAAAAAAAAAAAAAAAAAAAAAACTGTTTTCAAGGAATGCTGGAGACACACGTGATGATAAACATGGGAATGCTAGAGACATGTGTGATCATAAACATGGAAATGCTAGGGACATACATGATCATAAACATGGGAAAGAGGTGCAAACTGCTATAGAAGGCCTCAACACAAGACCTGCACAAAACCACGCCAGTCAGGATTCTAGCATGGAGGGAGGGATGGGCTCACAGACCCATAGCTGAAGAGCCATGGACTATTGTGAGATGTCTTTCTGTAAGCTACGAATATGTGTTGCTCTCATGGGTTGGTAAATAAAGGTGCTTTGGCCTATGACAAGGTAGGATAGAGCCAGGTGGGAAATCCAAGCAGAAATTCAGGAGAAGAAGGGTGGAGAGTCTGGGAGATGCCATCCAGCTGGCCAAACTGGTAATGTCATACTCATGTGGCAATACTTAGATTAAAAGAAGTGTTAATTTAAATGTAAGAGCTAGCTAGCAATTAGCCTGAGTCATTGGCCAAGTATTTATAAGCAATATTAAGCCTCTGAATGGTTATTTGGGAACTGGTGGGTAGGAGAGAAACCTCCAATTAACTATTGACAGAGAGGCTGCTGGAGGCAGCAGGCTGATCAGTTTTCTTTAGGAGTGGAGGTCCGTGTTCAATGAACGGTCCCATGTCCATGAAGATACAGGAAGCACAAACTGGACTCAAAGTGAACTCGGTGGGTTACATGGCCAGGAAGTTAGGATGGAGTGGGGTCTGAAGGTGGGAAGACTTGGGGTGAGGCGTAGGGGTGAATATGATCAAAACATTGTATGCATCATGAAAACCTCAAGGAGTTGGTAAAAACATATTTCTAAAACTTCCACTATTTTGAGACACTGAAACAGTAGAAGATGGCCATAGAGAGGGGCCATATTATACAGAGAAAAATGCCCCGCTACCCCAAGGCAGATACAACACTGAAGAGGCCATTGTAGACACAGCCTCCCTGGATAACAACTAAAGCAGAAGCGGTCAGCCGGGCCTGGACCAGAGAACTGTGAGACAAAACCAATGCTGCCAAGTTACTGGGCTCAACAGACAAATCAAACATGGTTGTAAGGGAGCAGGAGAGGCCGAGTGGTACAGTGCTGAAGAAGGGTGTCCTCACAGGATGGAGCTCGCCTGAGAGACACTCTGCTGCAACCTGGTTTCCTTCTACTCAGCTGGTGCCCCAAAGAGGTCACGTGACTAGATAAAAACCGAGTATCCGCTGAATCCCAAGTGCAAACTGGAGTGTCTTCCCTTCATGAAAAATATTCTAACAATCATTTAAGAGTCTAGCATAAATATTTACCTATCTAGCCAAACCTTGTCTGGGTCCTGGCCTTCCTCCAGATGAATCCAATGGCTAAAGATACAAGATTTAATAAGACATATCTGCTACTCTCATGAAACAGATACAAGAGAAGGAAATACGTCTTAGAGTACTCCATCCAGAAGGGCGTTCGGAGAGGGGCACTGAATTCCAGGATGACATGGAAGAAAACAGCGGGGCTCCAAATCCAACAGAATAAAACATCAATCAAAGGTGTATCGGTCTTTACGCTGAAATAGTGAAGGATGGGTTCAAGTTGTATCAAGAACGGGCAAGAGAGACACCTAAAAATAAGACCAAAACAAAACGAATGAGATCACCTATGTTTTAAAAAAAATAGGGCTGGACTGGGAATGGAGCCCAGTTGGTCGAGCGCTTGCCTCACTTGGGCAAAGCCCTGGGTTTGCTCCAGCACCGAGTAAACTAAGCCTGAGAGCACACAGCACACCATGCCTGGAGCCCCAGTCCTTGGAAAATAGAGGTGGGGGAACCAAAGGTTCAGGGTCATCCTCAGAAGTACAGCGAGTTCCAGACCAGCCTGAGATACTTGCACATGAGCTCATGGGTGGGTGGGTGGGTAGGTGAGTGGGTGGGTGGATGGATAGATAGATTAGATTAGATAGATAGACAGACAGCCTAGGACTAAGTTTATTTGCTCTGTCAAATACTGCCTTTGAACTCCAAATGACTTCCAACTGAACCTACCACTTTAATCAATCAGGGGATAAATCAGGTCACAGAAAGGGCAGGACCTGTGTAGTAGGCTGGAATCCTTCAGATCAGATCCCCTGAGGGTCTAGCAGACTTGTCATGAATGTAGAAGTTGCCACTAATGCCACCAACTATCGTCTTCATGACCTTCACTCTAAGCCCAGTCTCGACAATCCACTTCTTTATAACACGCTTTCCATTTTGACTTTCTTATGCGGAAAAGACACAAAGCCAACAAAAATATTTAGATTGACTATTATTTTTAATAGAAATTCCAAAGTACTTTAATAAAATACTATTTTTGCTTTTCTTGTGGAGTCAGCAAATGCATATCAGTTCCCTTGAGTCTGGTCACATTGATCAAATATCTGGTCTATGAGCCTGAAGAGTTGATGCTTGACCCCATCATTCAGTAACTTTAAAACAATGTCCCTGAGACCTGTTTTGGCAACACATTATCCAGCATTCTCCTGCAGGCACATGCCTTTTCCTCTATTAGATTCTGAGTTCCTTTAAGGCCAAGCGCCATCTCCCCTGCTTGTATCTCTGCGATGAATACCTGATAAATGTTTCAGGAATGAAGAAAACAGTCAATGGGGACAGAAAAGGGAACCGCCAATCACCACCCATTACTGCATATAAGGTTTTCCTATGAAGACGAACGCTCTCCGATCCATTATATAAATCGACAAGGGACGTCACAGCACAAGCTAATGTTCTATTTTAACATCTCTATAGATTCTGTGTATTAAAAATTACATTCAGACCATTGTCTTCTTTATGCCAAACCAATTAACATTAAATTTCTATAGTTTCATTTATCGGACTTATAAAACAGTTCAAGTCAATCTCCTAAGAGCTACTCAGCGAGTACCAGAGCCCTTCTAAAGAATGAGCTAGGTTTCTCTCTAACACTGTGTATGGGCTTCTACCGCACAGCACGGCCGGCCTGGAATTCACAACACGCTGCAGGGTGGCCCTAGCTCACGGCCTTCCTGCTGCTGAGCCCAAAGGCGTATGCAGCCATGATGAGCTTGTAGCCCCATTCCTGTCCCTTACAACCACTTTTGATAAAGGATGGGTCTTTATCCCATTTCCAAACATGAACATCAAAAACGGTAAACAACAACCCCAGTGTTTGTTTTCTTCTCAATGAATCTCCTGCTTGCTTTACGACGTGGCGTAAATTACCTCATCTTTCCTGTTTATTTCCCTCATCCACAGCAATGGGGATAACACGACTCTTTCTCTCTGTAGAGGTTAAAGGGAGGCCAACTCGATGCAACTTCGAAGTCTCCACTAATTTAAGGTAGTTTATAAGGTGTCCTAATACAAATGTTCCACTCTTTGAATGTTTAAATTACAGCATCACTCAGTGATCTTGAAGGACTGGGTCTAGGACCTCCCATATCTATAAAACCCAGAGACACCGCGTCCCTTATCTTAGGTGGGCATCTGCATAGAGCCTGGCTTACTCCCCAGTGTAACTCTCGGTTTCTCCCGGCCGCTTCTCACACCTCCTTCGGTACCAGGCTGTACAAACAGCTGCTATGCTGCACCTCTTAGGGAACAGTCACACACAGTCTGCCCATGCTCTTTTCTCCAAATATTTTCAGCTTGATGTCTGAATCCACAGACAGGGAATCTGGGGAAATGGAGACCCAGTTATATCTCTGTCCTGCTAAGAAAGTGTTTAACAGGAAGGGGAAAGGAGACTTTCTCACACTGTGGGAGGTGGCTGGTATCTGAAGACTGAAGTATAGTTAAGCACCCCCCAATAACTAGCAAGGTGCAAACCTCCACGTTTAAAACACAATTTAGAAATAAAAACTTGCCATCTGCTATAGGAAGGAACTTACTGTGGCTAAATACCGACAGCCTTTGACACTGGGAAACCCCTGGTTTACTTTCTCCAGGGACAGACTAACTTCTCATGAGGAATTCCAAGGAACCAGCGGAACAGTTGAAACTGAAGGACGGAGAAATGTCCTCTGCCCCAAAGGCACTTTGAAGGAAGTGTGGACCCTGGAGAGCCCCAAGCCAAACTCTTCGTTTTCATGGAATGCAGTGGGACCAGCAGCCTTGTCACCAGACCCAGGACTACCATCTCCCAGTAGGGTTTAAAATTCAAACATTCAAGTAGATTATTTTTTACTTTAAGAACTTTTCTCTTGATTGAAATGACTCCCTCCAAACACTCTGATGGTCCCCAGCTAGCTAGAAGGTCAGAGTAGGAAACTTCTGAGCTGTGTGGACCACCTGGGGAGAGGGGGGGAACACAACAAGGCAGGCAACAGTTCCTTACCTGGCAACTCCCCCTGTCCTGGCTCTGCCCCAGGAAAGGCTGCAATCCTATCTACTGAGATTAAACTCTGTCCAGACCCCAAGGGGATGAGGGGATCTATCTTACACTACCCACTACCCCCCAATGACCTCTCTCCACCCTCTCCCCCACTCCCCACCCTCTTGCCCCCACACCCGTAAGCTCAGGTTCCAAGGAGGAGAAATCTGAAGCCAACCATTTCATTAAACTCCCCACGGCAGAATCTGAGGAAGGACGCTGGGAAGGGTTCCGAATAGAAGCCAGGAAACCCAAGAGCTCTGGAGGGGAGGTTTGCCTCTCCTCTGTGTAATCCTGGAGAAAGCCTGAACTTTCCACCATCCATAAACTGGCCTTCTAGGACCCTCCAGGTTTCCTCTGCGGGAATTCTGAGTCCCGCCCCTTCCCAACAGCTGAGTGCTGGCAACCAATCTATGAGAAACCCAAAGAGGGGGGAAATTTCAGTAAAAAGAGAAAAGGTGAACACCGCATGTGTTTTGACTTACAATGCCCAAGTTACTTTTCAGAACCAAACAAAAAGCGGGAAGACTCACTATATGGTTCAAAAAAAAAATACGAATTGCCTAAAGTACGGAGTCGGGTTTCATCTTTATTTTCTACTCCTCTCCGCTCCACACACGCTGGTTACTCACTTGACGATGCCATAAACTATTCAAAAAATACTCCTAATTCCTGGGGAGGAAGTATGCATACCCACTGTGCATATAAATGTCACATGTTATAAGATTTTAATTAGAAGCCTGAACAAAGGGCCCACCCTTCCCCCAGGGACCCCGAGAACAATGAACTGGAGAAGAGACCTCAGAGAAGTGGGTGGGCTCTAACCTAAGCCAGCTGCAGGGCTGGTGACGATCCAGGAGCAGAAAGCTGGGAGGTAGCCTCACTCAGACAGAAAAACAGACGCCAAGGACAGACAGAAGAGGGCGTGTGGCTGCTCTCCCAGGAGAAGGGAGATGGGGCACTCGGCAGACAACCTTGGGTGGGGTCGTCTTGGCTCAGCCACTGGTGAGAAACACTGGGTCAGAGAACTGCAGGCTCTTCTTCACTCGGGTCTCAAGTAACCTAGGCTAGCCTCAAACTCACTAGGTAGCCAAGGCTGGCCTTGAAGCTCCCTTCAGTCTGCACCTCCCAAGTGCTGGGATTATAGGCATGTGCTACCACGCCCCCAAAACGTGACCGTCTTTGAGAGCCGCCTCACAATCTGTTGCAGAACATGGCAGATTTATCACTATTTTGGCTTTATTTATTCATAGGATTATCCCTTCGGACCGCTGCAAATTTAGGCATTTATCTGAGAAATCACGGCTCCATTTACACGGAAAAGGACAACTCCTAGCCGGTGAAAGCTAGCTGAGGGGGTGGAGAGACACGAACAGCACAAAGCACCGCCAAATGACGCAGAAGACACTGGGCCCAGCCCACCACCTTCCTCATATGATAAGCCCGAGATGGATATTTTTTTGTTAATTATTAATATGTTCAGTCAGTCCAAAGGAATGCAGCATCCACATCAATGTTTTAAAGTTATCTCCAGTTTCAACTACAGTTTATTATCAGGAGGGCTCCCTACTCCCCTTCCCTCCCTCTCTAGGCCTGACCAGCTGTGCGGTGTATCATGTGTCTGGAGAACTCTGTCACTTTGATGTCTCCTGGAAAGGCCATGTGGCTGGGTTGGTCTGTACATTAAATGTTTTTGGATCCAGGGCAACGTCGAAACCGCAGCAGGAGAGGATTCTGGGAATGGTGCTGCAGCTGGCTGACTGCACACAGAAGCGATGGCGACTCTCCAAGGATCGGCAGAAGCATTTGTTCCAAAGCGCACGAGCTGCTCATGAATGACTCCAGCACCAAGCTACGCTGGAAACTCACATTCACGCAGGGCATTCCCACACCACACACCTCCGAGCGCCTGTCCCAGCCTTCCACGCCCACACATACTCTGCTCACCTCTAACAACGCCATTCGCAGAGAAGCGGCCCCTCCCTCACCCCGCTGTTCAGCTCACCTGTAAGGGCCTGGAGAAAGAATTCCATCTAGTATAGGGAGAAATTTAATTTGGACTCCCAGAAAGGGGCTGGAGAGATGGTTCACAGCCCACACTGCTCTTTGCAGAGGTGGAGAGACCGATTCCTAGCACCCCCTGGCCAGCTGACAAAAGACCGCAACTCTAGCTCCAGGGAAGCCAACACTCTTCTGACCCCCTCTGACAACGGCACACACACGCACACACCCCACGCACACTCCTCCAGGGCTGGAAAGACGGCCCAGTGGTTTCAACCCTCTTCCAGAAGGTTTATATCACGTGGCTCACAATCGTTTACAACTCTTGCTCCTGGGGATCCGAGGCTTCTAACCTCCACTAGCACCAGCACTCACACACACCAACACACTTTGTCAAGAATTTAAAAATAATTCTAGATAAACACCGAAAACTCCAAAATGATAGCCTTCGGAAGAACAACTTACAGCACACAAAGGATGACCCGACAAAGACAGAAGAAAAGTCCATTTCTCGTGATCTTCCTGGGTCTGCTGTCACCTGACAACGACTCTCTTAAGAATATGGGTTCTCTCTCCCCAGCTACTCTGCGACCCCCCACGTTTCCACCTTTGGGGCTCTCTGTCCCTGCAGCAGTGAGGTGATGGTGGCGTCCCCTCGTGGTTTGTTTTGTTTGATGATTCTGGGATCGACTCCGGGGCTTCACACACAGGAGGCCAGCAGATCCACACCCACGCCACACCGCAGCCTGGGCTCCTGGTGCATCTCTGTCCTGCGCCTGTCCCGCCTCCTCCTCCTTCCTATGAGCAGGAGCCCACCCAGCTTCTGTCTCCCACACAGGAGATTAGCTGGTCCTTTCTCTTGGTCCTGACTTCTCGTTCTGTGTGGGCATGAGAGAGTCCAGGCTGCCAGCACCTGGATACGCTAGTGGATGCTGAAATTCACATAACAGGATCTCACGGACTGTGACTTACGCAACGACAATGAACCTGCTTTAAACTCTGGCGTCTTACAAGTACCCACGATGCTTTCTTTTATCTCCTCTCCTTGGTGTTTAGCAGTGTGAAATTGGGGCTTCTGCTGTGTGTGTATAGCCCTAAGCCCCAGACAAAGCCACCGAATTCCTCGCACAGGCTATGAAAATTCATTACGTACATGTTCTCTTCAACCCAGCCAGAGGCCGACCTCCTGAGACGCAGCTAGTCCTTCACAGATCATTCCACAGTGGAAACTCATCACTCACTTCCTTATACTAGAACAGAATGAAAACTCTCACCTCCTAAAGGCCTGTCTAATGTCAATTCAGAAACATTGTATATCAACTTTTCCAGGTAGCTCCAGCCCTAGACATGAACGTCTATCCCACCTTGGTCACATAAAATCACACTGACGGACACCGAATTCCAGGTGACAAATTTTCAAGGAATTTACAAAAAGAACATTTTTAGTAAAAAGTCAAAAAAGAAGTCCTGAGATTGCTTCATTGTGGGGGGAAAACCTATCAAGGGAAAAACAGTGCTGAAAAATATTTTCTTTTCCAAACGGTAGATGGGAAATGAGATCAGGGATTTCCAGGCCTTTGTAAGTCCTGGCGCTCGGCTTCCTCTCCAGGCCACTGGTTCGCAGATAATTATCGGTTGCGTGTGAGTGAAAAGAACCAGGGGGAAAGTAAAAATCAAGATGTTACTGACAGGGAAATGGAGTTACCACATTTCCCTATACAATCCTGAGGCCACGCAAAGGTTGTCCTGAATCTAAACACTTCCTAGAACTGGTGATCCTTCATTATCTCCAGCTGACTCTCAAATTCTCCCGGTCAGGCATGGACAATGCACCATGGGTCTTTCAAGAGGGGGTTCTCCTGAGGTATGACACCTCATTCTGACTCTGCAAGCAGACCCACACCCACGTTTAGCTAGGAATCCTATAACCAAACACTCTTTTTAAAGAATGTGGTGTGCCTAGGTGTGGCGATACACACCCATAAGCATCTCCCTTCCTTTCCCACCACAAGCAAACACTGTGATGTTTTGCTCATCCACGGACAGACATCCTTTTCCTGCAACTCGCGCAGCTGCAGAACATCTTGCACCGTCGTCTTTTGCATCGTGGCTCAGATCTTCAGATACGAACTCGGAAGTGGAGTAAACGCTCTCTCTACTTCCCCATACAAACATCATCCCTGGCTTATACTAGACGCCTCGGTCTAACGTTTATGAAATAGGAACGACACCCATAAATTAGCTCCTGACTGTCTTTTAGGCTCCATGGCAATATAAAATTACACAGGCAGCGGTAACTCAGGCAACCAGTCAGGAGACACTTGAAGGTGAGACGCAGTGGACAGATGAAGATGGGTGCGTATGTCATCTCCACCACCACAAGGTGATTGGGAATCAAAGTCCTGCAGTCTCCACAGAGTCAGTGACTGGCAGGGACAGTACTTTCCACTGTGCAAACCCTGCCATCCTTCAAGCTGAATCATTTTTGTTGATACAAAACATTCTGATGAAAAAAGGTTATCACTCACAGCCTGTTAAAATTTTCCCTCTGAGTTTGCTCGTTGGAAAGTCCAAAGTTATACCAACTACCAACTTGAAAACACTATAAAATTTTAGAACAAAAAGATCCATTAGCCGCCAAAAAGTATACTCCTCTTAAAACCCGATTTAAACGGCTTTAAAAAAAAATTAAAGACAAGGTCTCATTCAGTGGCCCCAGCCAGCCTGAACTTGCCAGGCAGACGAGGCAGACCTTGAACTCACAGACACTTACCGGCATCTCTGCCTCTCCAGTCCTAGGACTAAAGTGCCCAACTTACCTATGTCTTTTTAACTTAAAAAAAATTACCTGACATTCACCAAACTGAATCACTGATCTGATAGGCATTTTCAACATATATCTATTCCCAGTGTTCAAATTATCAGGGATTAGAGGCCCATGCAGACAAAGGGGATGGCAGGCGGGACAGAAACACAGAAGAGTGGTATTGGACTGAGCCCTGCTCGGGCGGACCCACAGCAGAGAGCTGACATTAGGTCAGAAAGAGCAGCAGGCAGTGACAGACTATACAACATACTAAACATTTACATACACAGGACATAAAAGAATCAGGGAGAGGCCACAGTGGACTTAAGTACTTTCAGAGGACATGAGATTTCAACTGGCTTCTAAAGGAACTTGAGAACCTGCGGGCCAGGAGAGCCACAAGTCCCAGACAGACAGACAGCACTGACCCCAAAGGACAGGATGGGAGTCTTAACAAATATGTCCCGTGACACTCCTGTCCCGTGTCCCGTGTCCCTCCTGTCCAGTGTCCCGTGGCACTCCTGTCCCGTGTCCCGTGGCACTCCTGTCCCGTGTCCCGTGACACTCCTGTCGTGTCCCTTGCCTGGAACATCAATTCATTTGCTTTGTAACTATCTGACATGACTCTTGGTTATTTTTTAGATAAATACATTTCTTATTTCTCAGCCTTTCATTTTAACAACCTCATCTTTGGGTAAGTACATCTACCCGATAGCCCTTTTTTCTATACACTCCATTTTTCAGAGGCCACTTGGATGTCCCCAGATCTGAGGAACAGGGCTCAATGTCAGTCTACCACTTGGAAACATGCAAAGGCAGCACCACTGTCTATGCTTATACTTTAGAAATTATATCTGACACGCTTGGCAGACATCTAATACAAGCTCTATAACTTGAACAGTTCATTACTGATGCCCCCTCAGGCACTGTGCCTATGATCTCCCCTGTTTTCTAACCCCATCGTCCCTTTTCTGTATGAGAAAAGATGCTCTGTTATGATCGAATGTTTGCTCGGCCTCTAGACACACAACACGCGAGGCTCCTCGTTACCTAAGAAGACAGAGCCGGGAGGACTATGGCATCGCTAAATCATTAACTCACACTGCAATTAGACAGTTAATACCATCAACGAGACAGATCAGCGAGAACGGATGTGTAAACAGTCTCTCGGATGACAAAGCCCAGTCTGTAGGAGAACAAATCGTGCCCGGAGTCAGCTGTGACCCGTCACCACTGCCAGGACGCGGGCCAAAGCTGATATCCAAACTCCTTCAACTCTGGAACAAGTTTCCTGAAACAGAAACCAGGACTTCTTCATTCATTCTCGGCCAGAACAGGGATGCTGAGGCTCTGTGTCCCTTAGAACAACACAGAAATGGATGAATGGATTTCCTCTGAAGTTTTAATCATTTGCCTCTACAACTGCTGGAGTATCTGGGTTCTTTGTCCCTGAAAGATGAGGATGCTGAAATACTAAAGGAACTGTGTGTTGGGTGTTTTGCTTTCCTTCTTAAGCAATTTTATTTCATGTCTACGAATATAACTTTTCATTCTGGGTTATAAGACAAAACAACAAAATTATTCCTAAATATCAATAAAAAAACACACACTCTACGCCCTAAGAAGCTTCAGATACACCATGGCTTCCCCAAGAATACTACAGAAAAAAAAAAACCTGTCAACAAGGAGTCTAATTTGTAAACGACTGACTGCTTTTCATTTGGTGTCAGTCCCTGGGCAAAGGACACAATTCTAGCTTCGAGGTTTAGTGATGAAGGATGCTTCCAAAGCATGGTCTTTGGGGTCACGCTAGGTTTCCACGCACTAGCAGAGAGTACTTTGGCTCTAGGCCAGAGTCACGTCCAGCTTGCAGGCATCTCTAGCAAGCTAGAATCATGAAAATTCTCACTGCTCGTCCAAACCGAAGTCTTTTCAGTTTGGTGTTGCAGGGGATCGTCAAGGGTTAGAACTAAACAAGTGCTATTAACAGGCGAGCATCTTAAAGAGAAAAAAAAAAAAAAAAGCAAAAACCAGTGTGCACTACAGCTGTAATTCTGGAAAGTGAGATCAGGAAAAAGGAAAAAGAAAGATGTTTAAAAGATGTTCTTTTTCTTTATGTGTCTGTCCGTGAGTAGGCACATGCGTGTGGAGGTGCCCCTGAAGACAAGAAGAGGGTGCCGGATGCCCTGGAGCTGGAGCTACAAACAGCTGTGAGCCATCAAACTTAGGTGCTGGGTGGGGACCGAATTCAAATCCTCTACAAGCGAAACCAGGTATGGGGAATCCCAGCCCTCAGGAGGCAGAAGGAGGAGAATCTGAGTTAAGCCCAGTACGGTCTACAGAGACAAATTGTCCAGAACAGCCAGGACTACACAGAGAGACCTGCCTGGGAAAACAAACAAACAAAACAAAAACAAAACAAGGCCACCACAGCAAAGAGCAGTAAGCACTCCTCATCACGGGGCCTCTTCTCCAGCCCCCGAAGGGGAGGCTTTCCACACCAACTGGTTTAAGTTTTTCCAAGTACGTTAGAATCTACATGTAGTTCATTTTTCACCTCCGTTCACAGAAAACCAGGTTTGGGCAGTAACAACATCACGTAGGATATCTAGCTCAAGGAAACTGAGGGAGAGGACAGGAAACTGTTGGGAAACATCCCGGAGAACAAAATAGGAACAAGAACCTCTGAGCAGACCGCAGTGGCCTCTGGTCACTAGTAACCCTTGCTTCTCAGTAACCTCAACACTTCCTGTCTGTCACCTAGCTAGAGGCTAAAAGACACCAAGCAGCAGCCCAGACGGCAGCCAGAGACAGGAGCTTCCCTCTGAGGAATGGTAGGAACTTCCCTCTGAGAAACGACACCTCCTTCCTGCTGTCCTGCTACCGAGACAGACTTCACAACACTGCTACCACCACACGACCCTTCTCTTTGGGGACGGGCAGTTTAGGGTGTGTCGCAGCAAGGTTCAAGCGTGTCATCCCACAGGATGGGCAACAAGCCTCTTCTGCTCCCCAGAAGGTTCTAGAATACCTGGATTAAGTAAGAGCAAACGAGGCTTGGGGTGTATTCAGTGGTAGATCAGACCTTGCCTAGCATGCACAGGTCCTAGTTCTGTTCGAAAAAATGTGATTTAAAATCTAAAATAATCTTCTAAGACTTAAGAACCACTTGTACCCTCTAAGTCAACCTAGGATACGCAGATACACACAGACACCTATATGTACATTTATATTTATTTATAACGTGAAAAATTAATCTCACTAAAAATATGAAGTCATAATAAGGTACACAATCATATCCATTTTCTCTTTCATTTAACAACACCTTCCTCTTACACTAGGACTGTGATGTGGGAGTGTCATATATCAATCTGTTGATTTCATTGGTTAAGCAATAAAGAAACTCCTTGGCCCTGATAGGTTAAAACATAGGTGGGAGGAGTAAACAGAATAGGATGCTGGGAGGAAGAGGAAGTGAGCTCAGACTAGACAGCTCTGCTCTCTGGAGCAGAGACGCCAGGCTCCACTCTCCCAGGCAGCTCCGACCCAGGATAGACGTAGGCTAGAATCTTCCCGGTAAGCGCACCTTGGGGTGCTTACACACATTATTAGAAATGGGCTAGTCCAGGTGCGAGAATTAGCCTAGAAGAGGCTAGATAGAAATGGGTCAAGCAGTGCTTCAATGAATACAGTTTGTGTGTTGTTATTTCGGGGCATAAGCTAGCAGGCGACCGGGGTGCTGGGGACGCAGCCCCGCCGCTCCTATTTCAACAGGACTGAACACGGGGAGACGTGTACTATCCATCTCACGAAGCTGTCCAGGCTGGCTTTGAACTCACTCTGTGGCTTAGCCAGTCCTTGAATGTGGGATCCCCTACTCTGCTCCCCAGATAGCTAGGAATACAGAGGCCTGCGCCACCAAGGCTGGCTCTAATCCTCGCTTTAAAAGTCGTGAGCTCACCAATCAAACAGTAAGTTGGCTTACGGAAAAATGTGTGCGATCATGTCTATAGCACACCGGCCAACTTCTCTACCGAAACACAGGGCACTGAGAGAGGCGTGGCCACGCACCTGGAAGTCATCGTAAGGGAAGAGGAGCATCTCCCGCAGACAGTCATTCAGGATCTGGGTCTTCTTCTGCACGATCACATTTTCGTAGTCCAGCGGCTCGATCAGCTTTGGCTTTGCCTGGAAGACCAAAGAAAAGTCCCCGTCACTCAGATGCTCTTAGAGACAGATAGACCCTTTCGTTTGCTTATTCGAGATGAGTCTCACACTGCAACTCCAGGCTGGGCCACCCTCAGCGTGTGGGCCCTGGGTGGCTTCTCATGAGCCATCATGGCTTACTTGAGAAAGGGAAAAGACCCTGTACATCCAGACCATAATATCGCCCAACTTTTCGGCAACAACTGCATTGATCTCACTCCCGAAAAGAAAACACAATGAGAAGAAATTTGTTTTCAGAGGGAGAAGAGACACCGCTCACGGCACCCTGTCCAGTCACAGTGGTGCCTCGTCCGTCATGTAAGCATAAGAGGTCTCCATTCTGATGGGACTTCCAGCCACTTCTAAGGCCACCTCTGGCTGACCTGTCCCCTTCCAAACTTCCATAGCCGGCCACTGTACGCTCATCCTGATCCAGGCCTTAAATGTCCCTATGGGACTAATTCCTTGGAACCCTTGGAATACTTCTTGGAACCCTTCTGAGCCACTACCCATTCCTCTGAAATACTATACACTCACAACATGCATATGGCCCGAATCTACAAAAACATGAGCTGGGCCGAAAGCAGGCAAGCAAGAAAAACTGCTCACACCCTCGGGAGTGAACCCCAGGGAACGGCGATGTTGATCCTAGCACGGTCTGGGTTGGAAGGGTAACAAGCCCGTGGGAAATGAAAGATAACAAGCCTTTTCTAGCTACTTCCAACAGTCTTCTCAGTACAACTCTCTCCTCTCACACCGTCACGGCCAGCACATCTGCGGGGCACGTCTATGCTGCAGGCAGAAATACATATTCAAGTAACTATGTACTACAGGGTGTCAACTGCTAAAACAGACATAAGTATACACGTATTACATATCTGTATACTTGTGTGCTATAGAAAGCAACTAAAAATTTATACGTATGTGTGCATATGTGTGTGTATCTATTATGAGAAGCAACTGAATCCAGGGCTAGCAAGATGGCTGAGCATGTAAAGACAGTTGCTGTCATGCCGGATAACCCGAGTTCAAGCCCCTGAACCCATGTGGTAGAAGGAAAGAACCAACTCTTGGAAGCTGTTCTCTGACCTTCACACGTGTGCTGTGGTACAAGCAAGTAAGCACATATGTGAATACACATACGCATGTACAATACAGAGAGACAAGATAAATAAAAACCTGCCATTATCAAAGTACTGCAAAATTATTTTTAAACCATAAATACAAGACCTAAAACACTGGATCTCAATGAACATTATCTATGCTGAACTGACGACTTATATCGGAATTTATGTAAAGACATCGGTAAGTGGGATTTCAATGCAAATTGTGATTGAGGCTCTGAGTGCCCAACCTTTGTCCTTTCTTTCTCAATACATTTCCCAGGCTCCCTTTGGTTAGGTGTGGCTACATGACTGTCTTCTGGCTAACAATCTGTAAGCAGAAGAGATGTGGCCACTGACACCTTGGCCCTGAGAGGTGTCCCCTTTCCACCAGGGCTACCATGATCCAGCAGTGGCCTGCAGGGAGAATGGAGCTCCAGGATGGAGGACATCGGGATGCTGAGGCATCCGCAGAAGGCCACCGGGCACGGGAATTCGCCTTGAGTGAGAACTGCATTGCACTCTGTGTTCAGCCCGAGACTCCGTAGTTGTCCAAGCCAAACAACTTGGCATGGCGTGTGAGCAAAAGCTCATATTCCATGTCAATTACTTGACCCAAGCACACTCAACAAAGATACTTTTATATTTTAAGAAAAAGTTCAGAACCCAAAGAAGTATACAATTAACCATAATTATACAAAATATGTTTTAGGGACGGAGGTTAGAAAATATGCAAAATCAAAACACTGAAGTTATATATCATAAAAGTCTTTTTAGTTTGGACGGCGAAAGTTCAGATAACGCCTACAAGATTTTAAAGTCAAAACATTCTGCAGAAAGTAATTATTTTTAAAATAGAACTGCCACAAGGGAAAAAACATTCTCTAAATGATTTTAAGTCAACTTTTAAAAAACTCATTCTTCTATTTCTGTTTGTTGTGCTGCACACAGCAGCTGGCAAAATGAATGGATGTCATAATTAATAATATGTGCCTTAGAAGCCATTTCCACAAACCTAACAAAACCAGCTACCCCAGATGGCGTCACCTCCACCAGTCCCCAGCTTACAAGGTGTCTAACACACAGCCATGACCCACCCGCCCAGGCTCAAGACACAGCTACCTTCTTTCTGCTCCTTCACAAAAAGGCCATGGAAGACTCCATGGAAGGGGGAAGGGTCCAAGTTACTTTGTGAGTTTTGTTTTGTCTGGGCTTTACATTTTATTTGACCTTGCTCTTACAGCAGCCAGGGGCCTTTCTGGTAAAGACCCAGGAGGGTGCACCCCCTACAAAGAGCCAAGGAAACCCTGCTCCGGCCTCACCTGCCAGGTTCCCTGCTCATTGGCTGCAGCCTGCTGCTGTGGGAGGAAGGTCCCGAAATAATCACATGGAAACTGTATTAATTAAATCACTGTTTAGCTTCTTATTGGCTAACTCTTACATACTAATTTAATCCATTTCTATTAATCTTGGTATCACCATGAAGCTGTGTCTTACAGGATAAAGTTCCTTCCCACTCCGTCAGGGACACGTGGCTTCCCTCTGACTCTGCCCTTATTTCTCCCAGCATTCAGTTTAGTTTTCCCTGCCTATCTAAGTTCTGCCCTATCAACAAGCCAAAGCAGTTTCTTTATTCACAGATGGTGTTCAGAGCACACATTACCCCACATTATGAGTGGGATCCCACATCATGTGGCCTCAACACTTAGTCCCTCCATTCCTTATGCACAACCACACTCTCTCTAAGACTTGATCTTAGCACCTGGTAGTGGGTCAGACTTTCCAAGTTCCCGCTTTCCATGCGAAAACCGCTCCCAGGACCTCCACCACGGTTCTAGGGACAGAAATCAGCACACTTCCTAAGGAGCCAGGAAATAAACACTCTAGGTTTTGTCAGTCTCTTGGGCTGTGTCAAACACACAAGCTCCGCTGTTGGAGTTCAAAGCACCTAGGGACAAACAGGTACAGAATGGATTTCAAATTTTATAAGAAATGGGCAACAGTCATATTTAGCATTTGGTTGACAAAAGCTACTGTTAACGTACCGCTAGGTTAATAATAATAATATTTATTATAATAATTTTATATGCTAGTTTTCCCATATTCACAGATTTATGTGTTTCCTATACATAAACCGACACAGATAATACATTTACAACTATTAAAGGCAGTAATTATTTCTCAACCACTTGCTAAAATCTGAGCTGCTTACACGGTTCGGTTACTAATGGCATGGTCATTTTACCTAGTTAGGACACTGAATACTGTTTCCACCAATCAGGTGACTTGGTCTCCCTAGAAGTCACCTTGGAGGTATTCAGTAACCAGATGCTAAGTTGAAGCAGAAGCATGCTTTTATGTGCCCAAGTGCAACATTCAAGAGGTTCCATTCACATGATGACACTTAACCCACCCAACATCTAGGCTGACCACAAGTTAATGGTCTGGATCATCCAGCAAGACTGGATTACGACTCGGTCCTCCGTCAATCAGAACTCTTTCTTCTCCCACATCCGACTGGACTTTTTCCCCTCTTCGAGACAGGGTTTCTTTGTGTAGCCTTAGCTATTCTAGAACTAACTCTGTAGACCAGGCTGGCTTCGAACTCACAGAGATCCACCTGTCTCCTGAGTGCTGGGATTAAAGGCGTGCACCACCACAGCCTGACAGACCCAACTTTTAATGTAATGTACTCAGGGAGGTTCAGCCACAAGGAATAACTTACTGGAATTTATTTTCAAAATCTAAAGAAGCATTCACTTCATGCCCTGAGAGTTTATACGGTCATCGTCTGGCCAGGTTTAGAACCGCCTCAGAGGGCAGCCTCTGGGGCCGTGTCTGAGAGGGCTTTTCTAGGTTAGCTTAACTGAGGTGGGGAGACCCCTGCTACGTGAAAATGAGACAGTTCTATGGGCTGGGGCTGCAGATTTTGGAGAAAGGATGAAGGAGACGGAGTGGTTCGTCTCCCAGTGTTCCCAACTGCAGGCTCCACGTGAGTGAGCAGATGCCTCGTGTCCCTGACCCCTGCTGTCCACCCTCAGACTGGGAGTCTGACAAGCCCTTCTGGAAGTCGCTTCTGTTGGGCACTTTTCATTTCATTTCAGCAATAAAAAAGTAACTCATACATGTGCCTTATTCGATTGTCAAACTCTGAATGCCTTTCCTTTCAAAACACCTCGTAAGCTCGGTCTCCTACAGAACCTGGCTCTACTGCTGTCCAGGGCCACAAGACCACTCAGGCGATCATGCTGAAGGCCGGGAGAACAGGGTGACGGGAGACGAGGCAGTCATCAGGGACGGCCGCTGGGCAGCTGGATGAACACGTGTCAGAGGCAGAGCCCGGCAGACCACAGGCACGCACTAGATGCGTCTGATTATTATTAAATGCACTTTGATTATTGCTTGCATGGCAGGTCTCCTATTTTTCTCTAAGCGAATGTTTCGTATCTATTCAATTACACCGATCTAGTCACAGATAATTTCCTCCACTGTCTATGAACTCATGAAATAAAACAGCCAACGATGGCAGGGACATGCACCGAGACGAAAAGACAAAGGACCCAACAGAGAGAAAACTATAATAGAGATGACACTGGTACTCGGGGCAAAGGCTAAAGCCGATATAAAGCTCGTATTATCAGCTGAACCGGGCATTGATGCAGTTCACGCCCGGGAGGGGTGTGGGTGGGGACTGAGGTGCTCAGAGAGGCACTCCTAGTAGAGTAATTCCACAATGCAGCAATGGCATCTCTGGGGTATTGTAGGCAGCAGCCACCAGTGCAGAAACATCCCGACGGTGCTCGTGGACAAAGGAGGGTGAGGCTTCCATGTCCTGCCACTCAGCCCTCTCCCGGGCCTCTGAAACCTTCCCACGATGCATGCCCCCTTGGATAAGATGGCCCATGTTCACACACACCAGAATTCCAGATGGAAAGGTAATCAAGCCAGAGAATCTTCCCCGTCCTGGGGAAATGGGATACCTCTGGAAGCCAGCCGATCTAGACAGTGTTCATCCACAATATGGTTCAGTTACGGTCCCACGCGAGGTCTGCAAGCCATGGGAACCAGAGAGAGCCTCAACAACTAACCGAGTGACCCCCCCCCCCATTGCTTGTCCCTCAGCCACAAGAGCTTCCTGGGAACTTTCTAGACTTTTCTGCCTCAGAGGCTGAATATGAACACACGAGACCCTGAATGCCACTTCTTAAAATAGCAGACAGAGGAAGTGGCGAGTCTTGGTGGGCTCTATTTTGAGAAACGAGAAACTCATCATTCCTGCTCATGAAGAATTTAGGACTTCCCTTGATTTCTCTTCCACAGGATGGAAGTGCCAAACAGCCGAGGTGAAGATGCTTTGCGAACTGTAGTCTGTTTCTCAAGACATCCACTGGGGACGGAGCAAGGAGCATGGGCCTCGCCAGGCTTCCTACGCTCTCTGTCCGCTTACATAAGACTCTTGTCTCCAACTCCAACTTCCTGAAGTTGTTGGATTTGAGGAATCCTTGTTTTCCTATGGTTAGGGTGTGCACAGACAACCGACAGCCTCCTTACCTGGTGTGCAAACACTAACACCAAGATGTGTCACTACTTTTCGGAGGCATTTACTGAACCTGTCCACGTGCGCCATGCCAGGTCTTTGGGACACAGGTGAGGAAGATACAAGCCCCAAGAGACAGATGCATCTGTGAACAAGAAGGGCAACGTGGTGGTGACCCAGGACAGACGGGTTTCTGACCTGGTTGCCACGAGGTTACTACATCTCTCCCAAGCTACGCCTTCTCTGTTTGCTTTGCTGCATCTCCAGTACCTAGACCTGCATCTCTCACGGTACGGCATCACCTCACTCACCGCCAGGAAGGAGTGAGGGACCCACGACCTGGTGCTTCCTGAAGGAAGCCGCCGGGACTGAACAGGTCAGGAGAGATTAAGGGCGGACTCCAGTGTGCAAGTTCATAGGTGCAAATGCATTTGCAGCAATCTGAGGTCTACAAAATCATAGGGGAGAGGGATTAAAAAATACAAACCGATGCATCCAAATTGCTGGTCCCCAAACCAACTGCCAAGACCCCAGAAGGAAGCTAAAGAACTCATCTCCGTCAACTTTACAGGAGGTTCTCCTTGGTCATAAAGAGTACACAAAGCAACAAGTTGCTCAAAGCAGTGGCTTGTGGGGGGTGGAGGGGTGAGAGGCGGGGCACCAATGCGCAGAACACCTCAGGTTTACTGGAAATCCACTGTGAGGGAGAAAACAAAAGCTACTATATTCCACGCGAACAGTGAAACTGTGAGCCATGGCTCGAGGAACAAGAGATGACTAACAGTCTCGCCTCGCTCCCTCCGAATGGATGGGTGGCACAGGAGTCAAAGGAGTGGCTCCTAGTGGGGAGCAGTGGCTCCTAGTGGGGTACCCTTGCTGCAATTTATCCGTACAGTTCTCAGTCTCCTCTCTAAAACGCGTGCAAATATTCAGTGGGGGTGGGGGTGGCCAAGGACTAGTTCAAACCCAGGTGCCCGCCTCCAGTCTGCAGCGTGTAGGGCAAAATGAAGCCAGTTGAGCCAGCGGGAAGAGCTCTGAGGAGGCCAAACACAGGAGAAGCATGGGAACTGAGAAACACACACACGTTCCAGTAGGAGAACTGACACACACACACACCTTCCAGCAGGGGAACTGAGACACACACACACACACACACACACACACCTTCCAGCGGGGGAACTGAGACACACACACACACACACACACACACACCTTCCAGCGGGGGAACTGAGAAACACACGCACACCTTCCAGCAGGAGAACTGACACACACACACACACACACACCTTCCAGCAGGGGAACTGAGACACACACACACACACACCTTCCAGCAGGGAAAATGAACTCCCATCCCTGACTAACAGATGTGTAACATTAAGACATGCAGGTGACTGCCAGCATGCTAACACGCCTTCCATTCTTGCAGGGCTAAGGCTGGAGTTTCAGGCTAGCCTGGTCTAACAGTGAGATCTTGTCTCAAAACCAAACCAACAAACCCCTGAGGTCACAACAAACACAACCCAATCCATTATGATTCCATGACTCAGGCTCTTCTCTAGAGTGCTCATTAACATGTGTGAGAAAAGCTGTGGGAAAACATACTAAAAACATTTAATGTGTGTGTGTGTGCGCGCGCACGTGTGTGTGTGTGTGTGTGTGTGTGTGCACGTGCGTATCAGTGCACAGAATGCAGGTGCCCTGGAGCTGTATGTAAGCCACCTGGCATGGGTGCTAGGGATCAAACTCAAGTTCTCTTCAGGAGCAGTATTGCTCTCAGTCACACCCCTCCCAACCAACATCCCCCCCACCCCGGGCTTGAAGTACACATCTGTAAAAAAGGTTAAGAAACTTTCATGATATGGACATGGTGGTGGTTTGAATGAGAATATCCCCTATGGACTCAGAGTTGAACACTTGGTTCCTGTTTGGTGGCATCGTTGGAATAAGTTTAGGAGGTGTGGCCTTGCTGGAGGAAGGATGTCACTGGGAGCAGGCTGTGAGCTTCCAAAAACTCCTGCCACTCCCAGCGGGCCCTCTCTGCTTCCTGCTTACAGTCCAAGACTGCTGCCCCAGCTGCAGCTCCGGCTGCCACGCCCCCACTCTGCCATCATCGACGCTTGTCGGGCTGAAACTTTAAATCCAAACCAACTTTCTTCTGTAAGTTGCTTAGCTGTGGTGTTTCGTCTCGGCAGTAGGGGAGCAACCGATACAGGGTACCGCAAGCTTGTACAAGCATCTGAACGTGAGGGCCATCCACACTACAGGTGGGTTCGGAAGAAGGGGAAGGAAGGGGCCGACAGAGTCCCTGACAGGAGGGTCTGCAGTCCCAGCTCAGGTTCTCCCCCTTTCCCACCCAAATAGTATATTTTTTACCTTAATTATGAATTTAATTAACTGTTAATCTTAATTTCTACCCTGTCAACAACACAGGATGCAAATGGCGGTTTATCTAAACATAAAGTACGCTTTGAACCCGAAAGCACAACCCTGGAGGCCCAGCGTACAGGTGCATCGGACTCCCAGCCATCCACGTAGACGTAACAGTGACACACTTGTGAATCCAGTTTTCTGTCGGAGAAACAAGAGGCCGTCCGATCCCCACTCTAGAGAGGACTCAGATTACAGAAGTGGTCACTGAACGGTGCTTTTATGGATCAAGCGTATCCACGTAACAAAGACTGTCCATCTTAAAACCACGTGACTGCAAACAAAGACAAGGGGCTTTAAATCATGGCTTTCCAAAATTACCAATCTGCTTCTCAAGCAAACAGAACTAAAGACAACTGTATAGTCCACAGCATCAGGAAAATGGGTAAGAGAAATGCTGGACTAGGCAATGATGTCACAGTGATACTAACACCAATGACCTGAAGCCCATGCATCTGCTCCCACTTAGAGGGCTGTGCTGAGAAGGGTCACTGCTGAGGATTTTAACGAAGAGAGGACGACAAGACAGGAATTTAGGGAACTCGCTCCCTGCTCCGTGCCCACGAGTCACACCCAGAGAACACAGAGAGGACTGGGATATGTTCCCTTGCACACGCAGTGACCATTTCCAGCGTTGTCATTCTCTGACAGGCCCCACAGAAGCCAGGGAAAGCCTGAGGAACACCCAGCATGCCCTGCTTCTGCCTCCCTTCTTCTGCAGGTCAGAAGGTATCAATAAGAAATTCTACAGTAAGTCTATACTATACTCTTTCAGAAAACCTGTATTTGTCCTTCTTTAACATCACAGCCTAGAAATTATTAATTCTTCTGAAATAACGGAAGCTACTTTGAAGAAGCAAAGAGATCAAGCAATGACACAAAAAGGCTCTAAAAGCCGGTTTTCATCCGATTTTATAACAACTTACCTTAAGCTATTGGGGCTGAGGGGTGAATGTCCACAGGACATTCTGCTCACAGACAAGTCCCTGAGCGCGTACCGGGAAAGGGCAGCAGAGACCAGCTGCAGCAGAGCAGGTATCGGTGGAGCCAGAATTTAAGTTCCGGTCCCCAAAATACCAAGCACTACTGAAGATGGCGTGTGTGGGTTCATCACAGCGATCTAGAGGCTCTAGGAGCTCGGCTCCCTGAATCAGCAGCTCTGGGGTGGCCCAGCACGGCCTCAGCAATGCTCCAGTCACCACTCGACTGGGCAAGCCCTCTACTGAGCCATCTGCTTCGGAGAATCTCATTGTAGAAACTGTTTTCCAAAAATTCTGAGCTCTACCGTTTACTGACAGACAACATGGTCTTAGGGCAAATTGTGTACTTACTTCTTAACCTCTAAGTATGCTTCTCTGAGGACAGAGACATGACTCAGCAGCTAAAATACAACCTGTACGCACGCACGCACGCACACACACACACACACACACACACACCTAAATGTAATAAAAACTTTAAAAAAAAATCTCTATTTGTAAAATGGGTTTCTATTCTCTTTGCCATTGGGTTATTGTAATATTCAATGTATTATTCAATACACAAGCCCTCCTACAGAGCCAGGGCCCATCCCATGGGTTCCAGGGCTCATGTGTAGCCATGCACAGTTCAGCTTCAGGGAAATCTGACCCCCTCAGCTGGCACCTCTTTTGCCAGGCTACACATCGTATCTCATAGACGTTGAGGAATCAGCTCAGAGGAGTTAGAGGTCTCCCAGCCCCACGCCAGGACTATCCCCACCACACGGTCCGTAAGCATGATGGAAGTAGGCAGCCAATACCTCGTTCCTCTGTTCTGCATTAAGGCGTGTCCTCCACGTGTTCAGAGGTAACATGAGGACAGGGCCTTTCTGCCCAGCTCTGAGCACGGCTGAGCTAACTGTGCCACGTCGGGGAGGTTGACAGTCTCGCTCCACGGAGAAAAAGAGTGCTTGCTTCAACAACACGCACGTCCCGGGTGGAGGATATTAATAATCTTACTCTGAAATACACGCTCGGATGCATGGATACACACGGATGCCACCAGGCAAGGGCACACTTTAGGAGTGAACTCTGCAAGGAACACCTGGGCTTACACTAGCATCATCTGCTTTCTTCCTGCAGATTCACAGTCTGTTACCTCATCCAGTGACTCACCCTCCTCCATGACAAATTCCTATTCTGAGGCTAAATGTGTAAATTTATGGACAAGCAATATTCAGTGGCATTTAATGAGGTGGCTACGAGCTGCATGTGACCGCTGAGCACTTAAAGTGTGGCTATTCCGGGGCCGGAGAGACGGATCAGTCGGTTAAGTGCTTGAGAACCTGAGTTCAATCCCCAGAATCCAGGAGAAAGCAGATGATGGCGGCACCTATAATACCAGCGCTATGAGGATCGAGACAGGCGGGTCCTCGGGGCTCTGCTGGCCAGCCAGTCTAAACTACTGGGAAGATCCAGGCCATTGAGAGTCCCCTAAGAAACAAGGCGGAATGGCACTTAAGGCTGAATCCTGGCCTGCACATTCACCAGCGTACTGATACACACACACATGCAAACACACACATGCTCACACAGACACACACTCACAAATTTACACAATGCACATACACACTCACAAACACACTTACACTCAAAGACACACACACACACCTATTCTGAATTCAGTTGTACTGTAACCAGAGACTAAACATCAAAATCAGTCTGATTAAAGTATAACTACCTTGATATTTTCAAAAGGTTAGTAATTTATTAGAAATTCTTAGTTAAAATGTCAATTACACCTGTGTCAAGCTACTTTACTTTGGCTACCAGAAAGTTTAGAGTGTGCACTAATTACTGTTCTTCAAAAAGTAATTTCTGTTACTTTTAGGATATGACATCAGGAAGAAGAAAGTTACTTTCTGAAACTTCAAAAAAAAAAAAAAAGAAAAGAAAAGAAAAAGAAAACCAAATCGACAGCAGAGATGGAGCAGGCAGATCCACCTGTGAGGCACAACAGGCGTAAGGACACCTGGGGTCCTGGAGAAACCCCTCCTGTCTGTGCTCCTTCTGCCCTTCTCTGCCAAGCACCGACTGGATGGGGATTTGTGAAGCCAGCGCGCAAAGCTCATCTGCAGTGCATGCTAACACCCAACATGGCCACAGTTTCAGCTGTGCTTCCAGGAAGACAGTGGCACTGGTGGCAATTGTGAGCCCCCCATGTAGGTCCTGGGGTTGAGCTTCAGTGCTCTGTGAGATCAGCAAGCACTCAGCCACTGAGCCATCTCTCCAGCTCGAATTTTCAAGTTTATGGGGAGGGCTTTTGACCTTTGTCATCTGCCCTTCCCTTCACAATGGCAGGCTTGAGTGAATACCTTTGTGTCTGTAAGAGGGTGTGTGTGCATGTGCGTGCGTGTGCATGCGTGTGCGTGTGTGCGTGCGTGTACAGGTACAGATCTCAGGAAACCTGACCAGGACTCTGCCATCCTGGCTCTGCACCTTACAGTAATGCAGATCCCGCTGCCAAGCCCCTGGGAGCCTGTTTCCTCATTGAACAGGAACCGCGAGGACTCTGTTTCCCGGGTTGTGAGAGCTCACAAAATCATGCATCTAGCAGTGCCTGGGGTGCTGCAGGGGATTAGCTTTTTAACTATTCCACCAATAGAAAAGTCGGGGAGTATCACCCTGTTGTATAAGACAGTGGCCGATCAATCTGCATGCACTTTATGGCAGGAGAAAGGAAATACCCCAGAGAAGCAGGTCTTCCTTTCTACAAGGCGAGAATCCCAAAGCAGCTTGGCATGAGAGTGGGCGGTGACGGGAGGCACGGAACCTCTCTCTGGGGGACACCATTAGGACAGTCGCTCTGCCCTTCTAGGAACGAGTGCACTCATGAAGTTTCCTTCCTAGATTAGTCAACAAAGCAAGTGTGTAAGAGCGGAAGCCTTGCCTGTGCAAACAGCTCCAGAAATGGTGGGAGCCCCTGCCTACTGGAGAGCCTACAGCTTGGGGGGGGGGGGGGAGATACCCAAAGCATGGCCTTCCTCCAGCGGGATGAGCTTAGTGTTCTCTAAGAGTTCGGAAAGGGTGGGTGATACTAACACTGTGGCTACCACAAGAACACGAGAGCTAATACCCCAGAAGGGCAGGCCTCTGTGTCCCCAGTGTAGATCTTAGGTCTTACACATGTGGCTGAATGAACCAATTGATGAGCAAATGAAACAGAAAAACGGGGGCACAGTAATGAAGTGTCTGCAGCTCTCAGGAAGAAAATGTCCTGATTTGGTGACCTGAAAATGTGTCATCACACAAAGGTGGCGGGAATGTTCCTAACCCTCACACTACTGAAACACAGACAACAAAGAAATGACTCATGAAATAACACCAACAGTGAGCCTTCCTCCTAAGGCAGCCTACACAGATGCAGCTTCTTTGTCGGTGTGAGTACGTGTTACAGGCTATTAAACCCTTGCCCGCAGGCCTGCACTTTAGGGCCTGAGTCTTCCTTCACTCGGTGTCTCCAGTAAAACAAGTCCGGGATAGAAAAGGCCCACGACTCCTCCTCCCTGTCTGTGGGACTGATGCGCTGGTGGGACCACCCGGAGCTGAGTCCTCTCAGGTCCTCTCTCTCCACAAAGGGGCACAAGGGTGGCTACCTCCCTGCTTAGTGAACACCGGTGACTGCAAACATTCCAGTCAGAACTCAAACTCATCTGTCGATGCCTGTAAGTTCCTCAAAAATACGAAAAGACCCAAACAACATCTGTGAAGACCTGAGTCCCTTTGCTGGAGAGTTCAGCTCCTCCCTATCCTGGCATCTTCCAAATGCCCAAACTCTCAAACCAAGACCAGTGTTACAAGCCCTACCTGCCTCACAAAAACACCCAACACGGAAGCTCCACTGATCTAGAACACTGGGAACACCACACCCTTTTCCTCCAGAGGGCTGGAAAGCAACCATTAGAATAAGGTCTTCCCAAGAACCAACCACATCTTAAAGTTTGGAGGGCAGAGCAGAGCTCCCCCCCCCCCCGTGAAAAGACAATATACAGACAGCAAGAATCCTAAGGGCTCTCCCCACACGTCATCCACGGCCACAGAGCCACTATCCGTGGTCTGCACAGGAAGTTGAGTGGACAGGCACACCGGTCTCCTTCACCTTCCGCTACCATGCAGAGACAAGACGGCCCGTAAGCTGAGCCCTTTGGTCTCTGAGGCTTTACCCAGCCAGACACAAGCTGTTCTTGGGTACTGGTGGGTGGCCCCGACTTCTAATCCTGGCACTCGGGAGGCAGAGGCAGGTGGATCTCTGTGTTCAAGGCCAGCCTGGTCTACAAAGCAAGTTTCAGTTCAGCCAGGGATGTGCACAGAGAAACCCTGTCTTGAAAACTCAAACAAGACTAAAACAACGCGCGCACACACACAAAACACACACAAAAAACAAAAAACTGACTTTCCAGCCAGGTGTGGCAGCCTGCGCCTGTAAATTGCAACACTCGTTGGGAAAGGAGACAGAGTGGTCTGGAAGTTAAGAACCTATCCAAAAACAAAACTACCACCACAAACAAACAAACAAACAAACAATCAAAAACACTGCTCAGGGAAACCCTAAACATGGCAGGCCCAAGGAAAAGCAAACACTACTGCCAAGCACAGGGCAAGGTGAAACGTCTAATAGTTTACAGGATAAGCAGAATAGAGGAAAGCACTTTAAAACACACGCGAGCACACGCGCACACACGCATGCACACGCGAGCACACGCGCACACACGCGCGCACACGCACACACACGTGCGCACACGCACGCACACGCACACCAGTACATTCACAAACTAATTACAGCAGAAACGTAAAAGGAATATTACATAACCATTAAAAATAAGGCCTCTGTGTGCAGGGAAGATAGCTGTCCGCTAAGTGCTCGCCAAGCAAGCCTGAGGACCTTAATCTGATCCCCAGAACCACGTACTGAAGGCAGGAGTAGCCGTGTGTTCTTTCAAAGGCAGGGGATGAGACGCAGACAGAAACTGAAGCTCCTTATACCTGAGGGACGAGACATGAGCTCCATTTCTGATAGGCGCACACGCACGCACACACGCACGCACACGCGTGCACACACACATACATGCACGGTTCTTGATGTATTCCGGGAGAAATGTACCTTTATTCATGCACTTTCCAAAGCAGACAGATGTAGAGGAGTTGTGCTTTGACACGCACAGGACAAGCCGGGAAGTACCCGAGCAGATCAGCAACAACGTCAACCTCCGAAGACTGGGACCAGCAGGTAACCATTTCAGGGCTTCGGTGTGGCTGAGGAGCGGAGCACTTGGGGCCTGGGGCCTCGTGCACAGGAAGAGGCTTTGGATGGGGAGCCTGCCCCAGGGATGGGAGTGTACTGTTTACATTCCCTGTTAACTATCAGCTGTCCCTTCTAAATGTTTATTATTGTCTCCTAGAGAGTACTGATACATTTTATATAATAATAAATAGTAATTAAATCATAATAAATAATGATAAAACAATAACTAAATGTTACTTCCTAAACGAACTATGTTCCCCGTAGTTAAACATCTCTCCATATAGTTCACTCAAATTACAGGCTTAGGTACAGGGGCTACTGGGGCTCAACTAAGGATTAGCACCCCGACAAACTGATCTTGTGACCGCACACTCCAGAGTGCTCCCCTGAGAACAAGCTGTGTCCCCAGCAGCCTGCTGAGATCACCTTTGCAGTGGGCAGCTATCTTCCCAAGCAAGGAGATCTGCCTGGGAAGTGAGCCTCCCCCCATATCCTGGCTTCTGATATCCCCTCTTATCTTGTGTGGAAGGGGAACCCCTGCAGATAAAAAAGGTGTCTTCATGTATCGGTTTCCTTCGAGCTCCATACACCTAGCTCTCTGCAGGTGCACAGAACTGGACCGTCCCACGGCACCAGAAGTTTCCACGCCCCAAGGAGTCTTTCCCCATGTACAGCTGTAGCCGGCCCAGCCTTGTCTTTTGCTGTTCCCTGTGGGACTGTCTGGAGGGAGATGAGCGCTAAGTAAATAACTACAGCCTAGCTGCATGAGCAGTGTGGGGGAAATGAACACCAGAAAGAGAAGCCAGTGTTTCAAAAGTCACTTTTATGTTATTTAAGAAAAAATTCGCAACATTGCTACAAGCCGCTCAACCCTCTGCATAGCTAATTCTGGATACCAGGAGAACCCCGACAGAACACATTTAAGGATATTCTCTGGGGAACCCAAACCACACAACTTCCTCCCACTTCCACACAATGTTTACTGTAGAAGACACACAGGTGGCTCAAGCCGTGGAGCTAGAAGAAAGATCTAAGATAAGGAATATACAACTGCTTCAAAACATCATCTGCGGGGGCGGAGGGGGGGCGGGGGTCAGCTTCCTCGACCGACCCAGTCTAGGATGAGCAAAGCCATTCTGGAGGCAACCTCCTCCGTCACAAGGGAAAGCCATCCGTTCATGTCAGGTTTGCTCTCGGGAAGTTTAAGCTTCCATCCTCACGGCTATTAATCAGAAACCAAACACTCTAGCAGCCGCAACTTACCATCCACGTTTGGGCAAAAGTTAAAAAAAAAAAAAAAAAAGGCTACATAGAAACGCCAGGCACCAGCATGACAATCCCTTCAACAGATCGTGTGAAAGGCTCGATTGTCTCCTCTGCAGAGATGCTGGTGGTTTCTGCAGCTTGCTTAAAAAATTATATGCCTTTATTGTACTAAAGGAATTCCACAGGGAAGCACAGCCTACTCAGAGACGGCCAACAACACAGGCACTTTTCACATCCTCCCTCCCAGAGCCGACCGCGGCACTTGACTCTGTTCAAACTGCTGTGAATTTAGCTAATGTTAAGACATCAGCTTTTCTGCCAGTTGCCACGCAGCTGAGATTCTTTGACTTTGTTCAAAGCTAACTCCCTAGTTAAGAAAACCCGAGTGAGGCGCAGAGAATGCAAGCAGTCCTGAAGCTCTCCGCACCTGCCTTGTTTTCTCGCGGACGGACGTAAAGAGGTAATGCACAGAAAAGTTTAATTCTACCAAGTGCTTTCTTTCCAGCTCCCAGGTCGCTATTAAAACGTCCCTGGTGGGGTTTATTTCTGAAAAATGTTGCAACTACGTGTGAGAAATTTTTAAACAATACCAAATTGTTTTATGCAGAGTTTCCTCCTGGAAACCTGTTCACCCACAAACATCAACATTTCTCTCCTCACCCAGGAAGAATGGAAGTGGGCTTTAGGTCAGCCTACAAGGGGAGGGATGGAGAGGGGGTGAGGGAGAAGGAGAGGAGCTAGCCGGAGACAGGCAGAGCGAGTCAGAAAGTCAGAGCCGGGCAAGCGTTGGCAGACTTGTTCGCGCACAGCCACAGTCCTGAGTGGGGCCCGCGTTCTTACCAGCACGGAGCTCTCCGCCTCCGCGTCTCCCTGGGCTGGATCCTTGTACTGCAGGGGGGACTCGATGACCAGCTCCTTCTTGTCATTTCTCCCGCTGGTCCTGTACTTATCAGCCTGCATTCTCCACCCAGAACCGTGGTCAGAAAGCCTGCAACAGGGACAGCTGAGAGTCCCCTGCTGCTTGAGGCACGGGCACACACACCACTGGCCAGAGGACGGAAAGGAAGCCGGTTTCCCAGGCACGAAGGGTCAGCCTTACTGGCTGGATGTGTGGAGCCTGAGGGGTGGGAAGGCATGGCCGAGAAGGCCAGCCTCCAGGGGTGTTACTACAGCTCGGAAAATGGGAGGCTCCTGCTCGCTGGCCAAAGGAAAACAAACCCCAAACAGAACAATACACAGTGTGCTGCCTCTGTGATGAAACACCAGCCTCACTGTGTCTGTCTGCTCCACGTGGAGTGGGCCAAACCAATGTGAGTCCAAACCGCGCAGAGCCGGAGCGGACGCCAGCGGATCTCAGCGAGACTCCCTCGTCGTTGCTCCCACACTGAAGCTCGAGCGAGGGAGCCTGACAGTCTAGAGCCGCAGTTTCAGAATGTTTTCATGTGTGCGGTAAGTCTAAGCACCCAGTACGTGGTGGCTGCTGATCAAAGCAGGACCAGACAACCACACAAGGGTGTTCCAACCACTTCTCACGGAAGGACAGACAGCAGCAGGCAAGCATCTGCTGTTAAGAGTATGCCGAATAAATTAACATTCCATGCAACACAAGCGCTCACCACGAGCGTTTCCTTTGCACGCACCAACATGTGTGTGTGCTGGAAGGTGTGCACCCAGCGCTAAGGGATGGGGAAGGTCAGAGTGGGCACGCGAAGCAGAAAGTCTCTTCTCCGGAGAGCAGGAAACAGATGGGAAGCCAAGACAAAAGCGTCCTACAGAGACAGACACACAGGAAAGCCCAGGGAAACAGCTAGGTTACTTTCAGGGTCCTACTTGCTGCCCCTCCCCCAGTGCGCCTCCAGAAGTCTACTTTATTATTTCCTCATATTCACGGTGAAGTAACTTTTTTTTTAAAAAAAAAGGTAAAAAAGAAGTATTGGCGGGATTTGCTAAAACGGCGCAGGGAGAGCATGCGTGGATCGTGGGATTAAGTATAGTGATGCACTTCCAGGATTAAATATACTGATTATTTCCAGGCGGTGCTTCAACTGGGAGCACCTCCCGTTTGGCACCTCTGTTTATTTCTCTGAAATCGGGAAGCATCTAGTAACCGATACAGATTAGTAACAGTCTGTAAACAGGGAACCTAGCTCTAAAGCATCCACAGCCCCGAAGTACAGAACACTCGGGGAACTGAACCGGCAGAAAAAACGCAGGTATCATCCCCACCCCCTCCCCACACCCCATCCCCACACCCCACCCCACTCTCCAGGCACAGCGACTGAGGCTGGCAGTGGGAACTAAGGGGCGAACCAGTGCCCATCCTGCCCCCCTTCTCCCCGCTAGCACCTGTCACTGTCATTAAAACACCAGAAATCCTTTTGAGTATGGGCATTAATGGTTCAATAAATAAACTACATTTAAAAATTAGTTAACTCGCTGAGTGTGGCTGCTCACACCCATAATTCCACTCAGAAATTCTGAGGCATGAACTCGGGAACCTGAGGTAGGAGTTCTGCCTCCTGTTCAAGGCTAGCCTGGAATAAAAAGTGAGCTCCTATGTCAAGAGAAAAACAAAACCTGGCTTTTTCAATAAACTCGTTTTTAAAGAGTTGGGAACACAGCCCGGATGGTGGAATGTTTGCCTGACAGGCACAGCCTTGGGCTCCGTCCTCAGCATCACACTAACCCAGAGTTGAGGCACAGCCCTGGGCTCCGTCCTCAGCATCACACTAAACCAGAGTCGAGGCAAAATCCTGGGCTCCACCCTCAGCACCACACTAACCCAGAGCTGAGGCACAGCCCTGGGCTCTGTCCTCAGCACCACACTAACCCAGAGTTGAGGCGCATGCCCTGGGTTCCATCCTCAGCATCACACTAAACCAGAGTCGAGGCAAAATCCCAGGCTCCACCCTCAGCATCACACTAACCCAGAGTCGAGGCACAGCCCTGGGCTCCATCCTCAGCACCACACTAACCCAGAGTCGAGATGCATGCGCTGGGCTCCGTCCTCAGCACCACACTAACCCAGAGTCGAGGCACAGCCCTGGGCTCCATCCTCAGCACCACACTAACCCAGAGTCGAGATGCATGCGCTGGGCTCCGTCCTCAGCACCACACTAACCCAGAATCGAGATGCATGCTCTGGGCTCCGTCCTCAAAACCACACTAACCCAGAGTTGAGGCGCATGCCCTGGAATCACAACACTATGGGGGCAGAGGTTGAAGGATCAGAGTTTCAAGGCCATTCCCTTCCTAAAATACATATGAAGTTCAAGCCCCGTGTGCCCCCCCCAAAGGAATAAACTGGGCAGTGGTGGCGCATGCCTTTAATCCCAGCACTCGGGGAGGCAGAGGCAGGTGGATCTCTGTGAGTTTGAGGCCAACTGGTCTACAACAGCTAGTTCCAGTACAGGCTTCAAAGCTACAGAGAAAAATCCTGTCTTGAAAACAAAACAAAAACAAAAAAAAAAGAAATAGAAAAAGAAAGAAGGAAAGAGAGGAGGAAGAAAGGTAGGAAGGGAGGGAAGGAAAACTATCCAAGACTTAGAAATTGGGTAGGTTGTAGGGTACTCTTTCAAAATTCAGGTTTTCTCATCAAAGCTGCATTCCAAAATAGTCTGACCCATGAATTTGAAAAATCATTGTAAGGTTACAAGAGAATTCAAAAGGGAAGGAGGTTCAGTTACAGTCACTAAAAGAACCACCAAATCGAAATTTAGAAGTATCCTAGGCATGAGAAACTAGATAAATGATGTCAGAGCTTGAAACAGAAACTGACATGAGCAACAACAGCTCAAAACCCTTTCTACGTGGCTCACAGAACAGGCCACTCCCTCCTCAGACTTCCACCGCCCCAGAATCCCTGTCCACTAAGGAGACACGCTATCCAGAGCTACGGAGCCAAACCACAGCAGCATCTGGTAGTGGTGCGGAGGTGTCAAAGCCTTACTCAAGAAGCACCATGTACTGTATCCTGACCTGCGTATGCTCCACGGGCTTGTCTGCTTCACGACTCTATATAACTTAGCCCTGCTTCTTACACCGGCAAACTGACGTGGAGTTTAAATGCACGCAGAGGCCACCTGGCAAACAAGGGTGAGGATCCAGTGTGAGCCCTCCACCGAGACACCGTGCTGAACTGACTTGTTGTAACAACTGCTGAGAAGATGTCAGCCAGCAATGACCGATAATGTCAACGTTTGTGTGTGACCTTGGGGGGGGGGGCTTCAGTGAAGTAGTAAACAGTCTGTGCGCCGGCACATTGAGGATCACGCACTGTGAGTCCTGCTCTTATTCCCGTGCTAAAGTAAGAACCTCTAGTCTTAAATTCAGGACTCTGGCTTTACGGCATAAAAGAGCAGCTCCACCAACTGCACTGGAGCAATACATTACAACGATCTCCAGCAACTGAAAATTAAATCCTGTCGTGGCTGCGGAGTTTGGGGCTGAGCCTCCGCAGTCTCAGTTCCCTCAGGCTGAGGTCAAAGCTAGCCTGCGCTACATTTCAAGACTGAAAAGGGAGGGCGATGGAGAAGTTCAGCAAGCATGAACACGTGAATTTGGACCTCCGTAGAAAAGCCTGGCGTGGCAGTGTGGACGTCCTCAAGACAGTTGCTGTTGAGGGGAAGGGATAAGCGGATTTGGGAGCTAATTTGTTAGCCGGTAATGGGTGACTCCAGGTTCGGCGAGAGATCCAATCTCAAAGAATAAGGTGAAAAGCAATCAAACATCCCAGACAGCAATCTCTGGCCTACACATGTATGACACACGCATCTGAGTGCAAACACACACACACACACACACACCTATGTGAGCATATATCTCTCACCGTCTCTACACACACACACACACCTATGTGAGCATATACCTCTCACTGTCTCTACCTACACACACACACCACACACACAGAGCATTCTCTTTTTGCTGACCCTGACAGAAGTTTTCACACACACACACACACACACACACACACACACACACACACAGCATTCTCTTTTTGCTGACCCCGACAGTCATTTTCACGCACATGCGCACACGCACGCACACACACAGCGTTCTCTTTTTGCTGACCCTGACAGTTGTTTTCACACACACACACACACATACACAAGCACACGCGCACACACATGCACACACAGCATTCTTTTTGCTGACCCCGACAGTCATTTTCAGATACTCGTTTGAAACACCACATGTTCATGCCATTAGTCAGGCGTTTTCCTAAGGACTTTGTGTATTTTCTTCAAAAGATTTAACAATGACTTTCTATGTGCTTTATTTAGTTGGCTCTGAATTCCTAGGCAGCCAGGACAGAAAGGCACGCACGATGAGTTTCCATAAGGTAAAACACGCCAGGTTCTGAAGGAATGTTGTGCAAGTTTCTCAGGCAAAGGTTTATGCAAAGAGGGCTGATGCGTGTTTGCCAAGGTTCTCCACTATCTACAGAAAACGCCCTGCACGCGCCTTTAATCCCAGCACTCGGGAGGCAGAGGCAGGCGGATCTCTGTGAGTTCGAGGCCAGCCTCGTCTACAGAGTGAGTTCCAGGACAGCCAAAGCTGTTACACAGAGAAACCCAGAAAACAACAAAAAGGAATTCGCATGCCAGACCATCCCGTCTCTCTATTTACACTCCAGACCAAGTAAAGCCGTCACCTGTCTGTCCCAAGATTGCTGACTCCTTCAAGGGGCCCAGCTCAAGAAAATCTCTGGGTATGAGACCTCCCCGTCGGGTGACTCAGGCGACTGGAAATGTCACCTCTCAGGATGCTTCAGACCTATGGCCACCGAGGGAGCTGAATGATGTCTCGTTCAACCTCCTGATCCCAAGGCTCCAAAGAGGATGTGGTTTCTCCACGCCTCAGGACAAGAGGACACCTGATGACATAGCAGCACCCACAGGAAATGCCATTTCAGAGGACAGGAAGCAGGTGGCCACGCTCTCCTCCATGATCTTCTAAAAGGGGGTGGATGTCAGGCCTGTGGATCCAAACGACACCAACATCACTGAGCCCCTGGACCCGCTGGCCTCAACGGGTTCACACACCCATAAGAAGACACCTAGGACCGTGCATTGGAGATACACCGTAAGAGTAGCGTAGCGACCGCAGTAACTCAGGACCCAGTGTGCGCTTCCACAGACAGGGCTTCAGTGCTCAAATGTCAGCATGCACTCATCCCTACCTGCTGGGTACGCAAAACCACAAAAGCTTACAGGGAAACTGGAGGCATTTCCCGGGGCGCCTTCGGTTCCTAGGAAGACTAACTTTAGACCTCTGCCTTGCCCTTCTCTTCCTCCCAGGAGAATGCCCACCACACTCCAGGAGGCCGCAGTGCCCCCCCCCCCATGCTCAAACCTCTCAAAGCCTCCTTCCCCAGGAAGCCTACTTGATCCTCCAACCCGGATGGGTTGGCTCCTCCTCTTGGGGGCCCACCTTTGGATCCCCAGCCTGACATGCCTGGTGCCTGTGATGCCTGTGCTCAGGGCTGATGCACACCGGCTGAGGGCAGGACTGACTCACGTTAAGAAGGAGTGCGCTCACGTGTGCGGTTGGTGTTAGGACACTAGTTACCGTCACAGTGTCGGTTACAGTGGAAAGAAGTATTTATTAAAGATGGCACTGTCGTTTGTTAAACAGAGAATTCAGCTAAGAAAATGTCTCTCCACAAGGCTTACTAGATGTTTTGTGAGATATTTCCAAATACTGTAGCTAGACTCTTGTAAGAGCACTAACAATAGAGTTGGCAAGATGGCTCAGTAGGTAAAATCACATGCGACCAGACTTGGGGACCTGAGTTTGATACCCAGGACTCATAAGTACAAATAATTTGATTTTTTAAACAAAGCATAAAGAACATAGCAGGGCAGCTCACATCTCTAATCCCAGCACTTGGGAGGCTGAGGCAGAGGATCACCATGAGTTTGGGGCCAGCCTGGGCTAGGGAGTAAGACTGTCTTTAAAAATAAATGAACAAACTTGGTTTTGGCAAGGAGTCTATGTAAATTTTGAAATTGTACTTGCTGTTGCTAATAACCATACGAGGAATAACCACACAGGGAATAAATACGCATGATCTCAGCCCAAAGGCTTTTAAACTCTTTGTCAAGGCCTCCTGGCACACCAAAAGTACATTTAAGTCACAAAAATTAGCTTTAAGGGCAAAAGAAAACTCACAGATGCATGTAAGCGTCTCTAATAACATGACCATTCCTCTCTCTAGTTAAGGTAGACAATGATAAAAAGTAGAAATTACCAGAACCACAAAGGGAGCCAGCGGATAAAGTTTTCCCATAGTGTTGTTGACCCTGTTGGGCTTGCTGGCCAAAGGAAAGGAAAGGTATCAGGAAATGACCTGCACTCCTGAGAACAACCAGAACATGACAGGAGCAGCCACACGGAGAAAGGGGCGTTGGGATGGAGAGGGAAATGGGAGGGTCACTTTAGGAAAGGACAGAGTTGACAGAGACTGGCAGCCATGTGGGAGGAGCAGGGCCCCTTAGAGAAGCTCCATTTACATGTTCGCCTCACTAGGTATCTGGCTGAACAACCACAGAGATGAAACCTGCATTACTATGTATTCTCTCTCTTGTTTCTTAGCAGGGGACCCAGGACCTAAGGCGCCCCCGAAAATGACAGAGCTGTGTGTGCCCCTGAGTTCTCCAACGTGAGGCGTCCAGAGCTTACTAATCCAGTTCTCAGGGGACTGTTGAGGAGAAGCCGCCCATCACCTACCACTGAAGGAAACCCACAAATCTCATCACACTGACGTGCCCAGGTTCCCGAGGTGGGGATAACAGCAATTTCCAGTCACTAGACGGCACTCAGGACGCCACCGCGAATACAGGTCGGGAAGTGGGTAACAAGAGACCTCATGACCAGTACATACAGCTTTGAAGTAGGGCAAATACCCGATCAGCTGTTTCCCGAGAACAGCTGAAGCTACTGAGAAAATGTTTACGGTATCACACAGGCAAGAGTTTAAAAACACAAACTGCGGTCATTGGTTCTCTTCAGTGTGTGGAACCATTTGTATTCTTTCCCCTCTGAAATCATCCACATTTTGTACGTTTTCTTCAGACACACAGTTTACTTCTGCAGAAACAAATGAATGAGCGCAGGCGAGAAGGCTCATGGGCGCCTGCTGCCAAGCCTGACAAACTCGGGACCCGCACAGCTGGAGGAGCAAAGCAGCCTCCATGCCTGTCCTCTGACCTCCACATGTACGTGTGCACGCACACACAGATACACACACAAAGTGTGACAAAAATGTTTTTTAAAGGGATAAATGAACGAACAGGGTTATGAGAAAATGAATGGACTTAGCACACTATTAAGCAGGCCACACAATCTCAGAAGTAAAAAAAAGAAAGAAAATGCACATTCTCTTTCCTATGCAGAATCCAACAAATGGCATCCACAGGGTGCAAATGAGAACACAGGGGAGAAATGCAACGGGAATAAAAGAGACAAAGCTAAACACACAGGCAGGAGGATGGACGGAACTCAGGTAGCAAGCGGCATTATGGGAGGTTATAAAGTTAATAGTAATTTATTTCTGAGTCTATCATGGGGAGGGTTCTGGTGGTGACTAAGAGCTTAAAATACTGCAAGTGTACAATTGAATGCACTGTTCCATGGCTCCCTTTCCAAACGCCTATTCCAACTCCATGAAGTTCACTGAGGTCTACAGACTGGGTGGGGTTCATTTTGGTGTATAACATTTTTACTTATTTTCAACTTTAGCTCAAATAAAGTTTACCTTTAAAACAGCCTTTTCTGTGCTCCCCAACCCAATGCATATTGATTAAACTCCTCTGCTCTTCGTGGTCCTTGTCTCTTGAATTGGCTACTGAGATAGGTGGCCGGGCCTACCCTGTCAGTGTTCCTAGAGTCACGGCGTTGGGCCGCAACTCCAGCTATACTGTTGGCAAGAAGGCTGGAGGGGAAGATGGATGCTCCTCTTTATCCAAGTCTCAAGGATGCTACATTGCCGGGCAGGGAGGGACGGGCAGGCACTGAGGGAGGAAAGTTAACCGCAGAGTGATCACGACCAGGGATAGGCTCCGTCCCCCACATCTGGCATTCTCTGTTCTACTTCCTGTTGAGCCTTGACCGGGGGCGGGGAGGGGGTGCGTGCGGTGACGACAACTCCAACAGCAATGTCAGTCATCCATCTCAGGGATGGAAATTTACACAGCCAAGGAAAACAGCGTGCCTGGGATTTCTCTCAGGAAACCCAACTCCAGGTGCGGGTTACTGACACTCGGCCTCAGCCATGTTTGGAGTCCTGCGCCCGCCACCTCTCCTTGGCTGCTTTTCAGCACACTAGCGCCTGACCCAGCGCTACCAACACAGCAGACGACACCTCACCTAAACAGTTCTCACAGGGTGAACGAGGCACCCCTCACGTGGTAAGGCTTGCGCAAACCCCAACCTCAAAGCAAGAGCTGGAATTTTCTCTTTCCTTTGTTCACCACACACAGAAGTTAAAGGCCAAGGAGTGCGTTCTTGGTGAGAAAAACAAACAAAATTCAATTATCTAGCTTTTGTTGGTGTGAATTTGTTGATAGAAATCTGGCACTCAATGTTTTTTCTTTAAGTTAAAATGTATCTTTTAAGTATCACTGTAAGATAAACTTCATTCCTCTTCTCTCACGGCCCCCTTCCAAATCAAAGAGAAGTTCAAAATGGCTCCACCAAAGGTTACTGGTTTGTAAAAATCTCTATTTGTACCTGTTAAATTGACCTAAAGTATCTCCATGGGGTTTCCAGCCAGACCATCATAATTCATAGATGAGAGACACAGCGAACGGTAGGGCACATAGCTCTAATTATTTCCAGGAGGCACAAATGATAGAGAGGAACTCAGGCCTCCAGGCAAACGCTGAGACACCTTCTGAAAAGAGGCAAAGGGAAAGTCCACCTCGAGGAAATTATGCAAATACATTGCGGCATTTTCCTGGGCTCTTCCAGCTCAAATCAGCTGGTGCTTAAGACAATGAGTGTGTACAGTAATTCCTGCTTCCAAACAATGACTGGGAAGTCCCCCACTTAAAGCCCCGCAGGCCACATCCCTTCCTTAAGATAGCATCTCCAGCAGTCAGGATGACAGCTCCCTTGTCCAGCTGCTGAGTGAGGGCCAGTGGTGTCGACCCCCACAATCCCATGGTGACAGTCACTGCCCGTCCACGTGACGGGGTGAGCCGGCAAAGGACGGCAAAGGACGACGGAACACAGCCATCCCAGGTAGTCACAGGACCCCGCCCCACTGCCATAGGAAAGATCAGTAAATCAAATGACTTTCTTCCTGGTGACAAATGATGGTACCAAAGATGAAACAGAAGCACATTCAACAAGGCGGATGAGTATGAAGAGGTGGTCCAAGCTTCCTTCCTCCTGGCTGGCCGTCAAAACATGAGCCACGCTACACAGATGATGGCTCTGACCACTGCGAGGATGGAGCTACAATCCACTTTATCAGCCCTTCTCAGCCTGACAGTACTTCGGTAACATGTCCACTCAGTGTTGAAATTTCTGCCCGGCGTGGAGGTGCACGCCTTCAATCCTAGGCAGATCTCTTTGAGATTGAGGCCAGCAGAATCTATATAGCAAGTTCCAGGCCAGCCAGGGCTAGAGTGGGACCCCTGTTTCAAAAGAATTTAAAAAAATAAATACTCCCTTAAAGATTAGATTTTTAAATGTTTTTCCACATACACATAAAACAATAAAAGCAAGAGACGACGGGTATGCTAACTGAGTGTTTGATTTAATCAGCCGACGGCATGAATGCGTATCAAAATGTCCCACTGTGCCCTATAAATATACACAGTTATTGTCAGCTGAGATCATTTCTCCTTTTAAAATTATTTTACTTTTTAATGATGTGCGCGTGTTTGTGCCTGCGTATATATGTGAGCGCGAATACAGATGCTCTCAGAAGCTTAGGAGAGGGCATAAGAGGCCCTAGAGCTGGAAAGCAAACCTGTCTCTGGTACAAGTATAAAAAAGCTCTTAACCACTGAGCCACCTCTCTAGTCCCAAAATAATCTTTTTATTTTAAGCTTTAATCGTATTTTATTTGTGTGCATGGTATTTCGTGGAAGCAGGCACGCACACGCAGAGCAGGCGTGCGGGTGGAGGACCATTTCTGGGCTGACTCTGCTTCTGCCATGCGTCCCAGGGACTGAACTCAGGCCATGCCTTCCCTATCAGGAGCCTTTACCTAAAGAGCCACCCCTTGGTTGTTCCTAGAACAAAACGAAATAAAATAAAATAAAAAGAAGCTATCCATGCGACACAACAGACTTCATCTTTCCCTCTCACACAAGGAGAAGCAGACTCTGGGAGTGGAAGTCCGGTGGACGAGTGTGATGATCAGTCAACCTGGGCAAACCTCAGTCCTCAGGAATCCCCCACAAAGGGAGGCCGGGCCTCAAGCCTCTGCCTGCTCAGCTGCAGCTAAACACAAAACAAAGGAGGCTTCCAACTCCGCCTAACGCGCAGCTCTCCAAACACACTTTTCTATGTACGGTTTGCCAAGACCTCAATGGGGAAGTGGAGACATATTTTTTTTATTATTGTAATTGTGGCAGGGATAAGCAAGGAAAACAAAAAAAGCCATTTACCCGGTCTCCAGGGACTTGAGGGACGTTCTTACTGAACCAAGTCCACCTTGGCCCTTCAGCGTGACAGCAAACGCTATTGTCTGCAGAGACTGGGTATGCTTTTAATTAAGTAGCTTATCCTAAATTCACACTGTGCCATGGCTTTGAGCTAGGTTCCGCCATTAATTCGAGACATGGTGATTAAGTAGATTTGGATTTTTCAAGCTTTTTTTTTTTGAGACATAATTTTGCCTCCCTTTTGCTCACATAAGCGTCTTAGGGGAGGCACAATGAATATGGGAAACTTTTCTATGTCTGAAAATAAAAGGTCTAAAGAAATGGAATAAAAGTCAACACTCATAATGATTATATTTGAAATGTAGAACAAATGGCTTTCTCTCCTTCCCTTTAGCCTGATTTTTAAATTTTCCTTAATAGTCATGAATTACTTTAAATTAAATACTTCTTTAAAATTTCAAAGTCATTTGGGAAATAATTCAAATGAATGTCTTTGGAGGTGGCCAATGCTTAAATGCAACTTCTTCCAGGGCTGGTGCCAGAGGGTGGTGACTTCAGTCACCAAATTCACAAGAGCACGGGGGGGGGGGGGGGGGGGCGGGGAGCTCAGAAATGAAAACAGTAATACTTAAGTGAAACACTTGAGCAACAAAAAGGAAATTGAAATTGTTCTCCTAAAACCTGTGATATACAAATCAAAACTGTACGTTTCCTTTGCCTCAGGACCAGCATGACTTCCTAGGTAGGCACCAGGGCACGGGCACCGCCTAGGCCTCCAGAGACCCGGCCACGCGGCTCTCATTTTATGAACGAAAGCTTCGTGAGTCCCAGGAGAGACGGTGCATCAGGAGCCCTTACAGGACAACTTCTCTAACAGACCTTGATTTTGGATCTGTTTATCCCTTGACCTTGACAAAATCAACTGACTTCTAAAGCTCCAAGTGACCAGAATATAAAATCTCAAGCTCAACATCCACGCTTCTCTGTCAGACGGTAAGTAGCACTCTTGGGACCATTTGAGCAGGAAAGCCAACCCACTCCATGGGAACCCTCGTGTCCTGGTTCTGTGTAGATGGACCTCCTGAAGGCTGTGAGCAGGGAACAGAGAGGAGGAAAGAGGACCTGAGAGGCAGGGCAGAGCCATTCCTGCCGACTTCTCCCATGAAGGAAGCAGGAAACAATGCACTGGGATGTGTTCTCAGAGAGGAAGGGCAGCTTCAGAGGTGACACGGCCCACGGACCTGGATCTCCCGGCTTCTCTGCCCTGAACTTTAGCACAAAGGCAGAAGTCCTGGCTGCCTCCTGAAGTCTCTCCCTCCTCTGCCCCAGGAAATGCTATCTATCACTTGGGAATGCTCTCCCACCACCTCGACCTGTTCGGTGCCTTGCTCACCTCCTAAGCTACAGCTCTACGGTCCCTCCCTTTCATAAGGTCCCAGAACACTCAGTCCTGAAGAATGTCTTTCTGGTCCAGATAAATGGAGGTGAAGCCAGAGCCCTGCCAAACCTGGTTGTCCACTGAGTTGGGAAGTTTAAAATAACAACAACAATAACAATAAATACTAAAGCTATTATCCCAGGGTCCTGCCTGGACCTTCTGAATTGCTATCTTGAACCGAAAGCCAGGAGTCTGCATTCCTTCCCGGGGGGTTCCCCGGGTGAAGGTGTGCTACAGGCAGATGCTCATCTATATCCTATTGGCTTTGCTTTAGTTAACTCGAGGAGCGTGAAGAGCAGACATCCATGGTGGAAATCTGAAAGCAGGAAATCACGGGTGGGTACCCAGAAATACCTGGGCACAGGTATAACACAAGGGACTGTATTTGGCAAAAAGTAGGGGATGAACCAGAAGGGAGAGCGGAGCCAGGGATGGAAGACGCACGGAGCTTTACTCGAAATGTCTCTGAAAATCTGCACAGTTCCGTGATTGATCATTTCCTATCTAGTCAACTTTTGGGGAGGCTCTGTCTCTCCCTGACCCCCAAAGGCCAAACCTTCAAGAAGAGCCTTCCAGAACATGACGAGGGACACACATCTCTCAAATGCTTCTACTGTTGTGTCAGGCATGGAACCCTTGCTAACAGTACCCTCTCCCAATAGGATGTAGAATGAAGCCAGCGTGAGCCTGTGGTTCCCTCTCCACAGTCCTCTTGCTTGTTGCAGGCTGACTTACAACCTTCCACTCAAGTATCAAACCTGCGACCAGCGCTAACTCACAGCAATGACGTGATTTGGTTAGAGAAGAGCAGAGTGAAATTCTGGGGGTTTCCTCTCCACCTAAGAGGAGTAAAATGTGAAGTCGCATGTCTATCCATGTCCTCTACAGTCCATTGTAATTTTGTTGGGAAGGGGGGGAGTCAGAGACAGCGAGAGGGAATGAATGAGAATGTTAGTTACTATCTAACACAAACCGAATGTTACAATGTTTCAAAAGAAACCTGTTCCTCAGACTCCACCATATAGCTGCCCCCTTCCTGAGCTTCTCAATTCCCTGGTATAAACCTTATCAGAATGATGGTAAAGTAAGGAATTTGAAACAAGTTTTGTTTGTAGCATCTCCATTGTGGCATCTTCTTGTTGTCTGGTGGCTGTCAACTTGACACACTCTAGAGTCACCTGCGCAGAGGGATCATCTTCCGTGGTAACAGACCTAGACAGAAGGGCCCAGCCCACTGCAGCAGGCACCATGCCTAGCCAGGTAGGTGGTCCTAGCTTGTGTAAGGAAGTTAACTGAGCAGGTCAGAGGACAAGCCAACAGCAGCAAGGTGATTTCTACTTCAAGCTCCTGGGTGAATCCCTGCTCTGACTTCACTGGGTGACCTGGAAAGGCAGACCAAAATCCTTCCTTCCCCGGTTCGTTCAGAGCCTTACAGAACACAGAAAACAGTGGTGGTGGTGGTAGTGGTGGAGGTGGTGGAGGTGGTGGAGGGGGTGGTGGTGGTGGTGGTGGTGGTGGTGGTGGTGGTGGTGATGGTGGCTGTGGTTTTACTATTTATTGAGACAAGGTTTTACTCTGTAGCCCTGGCTGGCCTGGAAGCTACTGTGGCTTTGACTACAGGAAGAACTCTCCTTGCCTCTGGTGAGCCATGGGCCCAGCTCTACATTGTATTTACTCAGAGCAAGGTCTCAATGATATATAACTTTAAACTGGTAATCCTCCTGTCTCCAATCCCAGGTACTAGGATTCTATGTGTGAGCGCCCCATTGAGACTGCATTTTAAACTATAACTATGTTAAATAGCGCCATCACCAACATCTCGTTTTGAGATAACTGCAGTATACACTACCTTAAAGGCCATTAACACAGCACAAGACACAGAAGGTCCAGGCTTACTAATTCATCAACAGCTGAGTTAGAACAACCCCAACCATCGCCAGCATCGGCTCTCCAGACATGATGTGTCACCTCAGGGGCACGCAGCGCAGACTGAAGACACCAGAGCACTGATAAAGGTGGCTTCTCCAGACTTCTCTGCAACTCAGGAACAAACATTAAGGCCAGAGTTGACTGGGCCTGCTTTATCCTTCTACTACAGCACTGGCCTGGCCAGACTCTGGGTGTCGAGGTACATTCCATCAGAGAACACTTCAGAAAAGAACCAAAATGTTCCTCTGCATTTACCCAGTGATCCATTCATGTATGAAAGTCCTTGCTGCTCAAATACTCTGAACATGTGTGTGCATGCACACGTGCATGCGTGCTATGTGTGGGTGGGCATGTATGTGTAAGTGTGGAGGGCGGAAGACAACATCAGCTGTCATTCCTCAGGTGCCATATACCTTGTTTTTGAGGCAGGGCCTCTCATTGGCTAGACTGGCTGATCAGAGAGCCCCAGTCGCTCTTGCCTCTGCCTCTCCAGTCCTGGGATTATAAGTATATGTTACCATACCCAGTTTTTTTTTTCTAACATGTGTTGTGAGGTGTCAACTCATGGACTTTACTGACTGGGCCATCCCCTCACCTCCTCTATAAGCAATCTTAACCACAGAGTACTATATAAAAATGGGACATTCCAGGAGCACACAACCTCCTGCAGGATGAGTGTACAATCGTCTAAAAAGAATGTAGACAAGCAACTTCATTATCCACCATGTCAGGAAATGGGCTAGGCCTGCCCCGTCCGGCTTGCTTGCTACTGGCCGCATGGCTGCTCAGACAGAGATGTTTACAAGCTAAGTTTCAAAGACTATGCAAGGAAAAAAAACAACAGAAAATATCTTTCTAGCGGGATACACATGACTGAGAATTAAAGCTAGGGTCCTCTACATATTAGACAAAAACTGCACCATTAAGCTATATCCCAACCCTTTATACCTTTTGAAGCAGGGTCTCTAGTTCCCAGGCTTAAATTTGCTCTGGAATCCAAGGCAGACCTTCAGCTCAGATCCTTAGCCTCCAGAGGACGAGCCTGGGTCATAAAAACTAGCTTATTGCTAATTCTCTTAATGATTAAAGCTCAAAGGGATTTTCAATTTACTAGGTTTAACGAAGTATATTACTAAAATCAATGTCATCTGCTCCTCTTCCTGTTTCTAATACAGCTACCAAAAATATATAACTATATATGTAAACAAATATATTTACTAATATATGTGCTAACATACAGTGAAACTTATATATATAAAATATTATGGTTTGGGGGTTTAGCTAGAGAGAGGATACATATTCTATCTTATTGATAGGCTATATATATCAATATATTGATATATCTAATATATTGATCCTATATTGATCTCTGTATTATTTTGAAAAAACTGATAAAATAAAAAGACTTTATTATTGGGCAATGCTATAATAGGTGGTCTCTAATCCTGTCATTTTTTTCCTAGGCAGAACACACACAGACACACACAGACACACACACACACACTTTCCAATCTCCTCGGCACTTAAGAGATTGAGTTCTTTTAGACAAGAGCAAAAGGAAACATGAAAAGGCCATGGTGTGGCTAAGTCTAAGCACAGTTCTAAAACACACTGCTTTCTAAAACACGCTCTTCCTCAGTCTGTGGGTTTGCTGGAGGCAGCCACTCAGGAGGCGGCCTCCTAGGAGGCCCCAGCAACAAGCAGCCACAAGATGGGAAGCAGCTAGGTTTCTGAGCTGTCACACCCAAGACCACCCAACGTACACCCGCCAGATCCGGCAGGGCAGAGTTCCCGCAGCTCGTCACAGCAGCCAGCATCCCTTGATTAATTACCCCACTATGAGACGGGGTCACAATAGGCAGGATGACTGACTAGCTGTGGCCGGGAGCTGTGGGGAGATGTTTCGGAGATGAGGTGTCACTGCAATGGTATCTGTAAGTGGTGCTTCCTCACTCCACAGCGCCGGTATCACCAAGAAAGCTTGTCAAAACACGGACTGCTGGGCCTCTTCTAATCCTCTCTAGGGTGATCCAGCCATGGAGGTCTGTGTAGGAGGCTTGGCCCACCAAGAGCACCTAGACTCCCCACATCCCCACCCAGAGCCTCCTGTGAGCCAGGCTGCCAAGGCCTCCCCAGTCTAGGGGAGCCGATTCACCATTGTGGAATGCCATTGAGAATCTGCTCTAATGAGCTCCCAAGTGAACTGCTGCTGGCCCTTTAAGGCTTCAAGTGTGTTAGAGCACAGTTAGGGAGCCAAATCTTTAGGCTTAGACGGGATTCTGTGAAGCCCTAGAAGAGAATAAAAAGTCCTGGAGGAGAAACAAACTACGTCCCCACCAGACTCTGATGCTGGAGAGGCTGGCATAGTGAGACTCTGGGGAAGGGATGCCCAGGTGTGGAAAGGGGCAGAGAGTGGGGAGGTGTCTGCAGAGGAGAGAAAATGGAGTCAAATCCCTGGGAGCTGCCGGTACGGGCAGTTGTTAGCCACCCAACATGGAGAGTGGAAAGGGAAGTCTGGTTCTCTGCAAGAGCAGCAAACACCTAAGCACTGAGCCATCCCCTCAGCCCCTTTGAGGGCTTTAAAGCAGAGCCCCCCCATCCATGGTGCAGACCTTCCCACGACCCTCACGATTCCCAGGAACACAGCAGTGGTACAGTACAAAGCCGTGATGGTTACGACCCAAGATGTCCAAGATGACAGGTCGTTCAGTATGCTCTCATAAATGACCCGCCACACAACTGCTGAGCCCGTCACCACAGTTTGACACCTGCCCTTCCTAGGAGAAGGTGTAGCACTGACATGCACACCGTCCACTAAAGGCGTTGTTGTGGCTTACACTGGATGAGGACAAATGAATAAGGGCCCTGGGGAGAAGAAGCCAGGACTAAGCCGTGATGAGGAGGAGGAGGAAAGGGAGATGGGAGGGAGGCAGCGACGGGGGACAACAGGCCTTGCTGGGCATCATTTCAAGGGGTTCAGTTTTGAGAACAGTCTAATACAAAAGTAAATAGCGTGTCTCAACACACTCAAGTCAAAACTAGACGTTCATGCTGAGTCTCTGCAAGGTACGGTGTGAGTCACAAAAACTCTAAGATGGGAGCTGGAGAGATGGCTCAGCAGTTAAGATCACTGACTGCTCTTCCAGAGGTCCTGAGTTCAATTCCCAGCAACCACATGGTGGCTCACAACCATCTGTAATGAGATCTGGTGCCCTCTTCTGGCCTGCAGACAGAACACTGTATACATAATAAAATCTAAACAAAATAAAACTCTAAGATCACACTGAACCATGTCCCACAGAATCACGGCTCCATTTCTGACCATCCCACCCTACCACAGACACATCCGTATCTACCGCCGACATAAACACACTGTGACAGGATTGCTGGGTGTGGAACGCGCAAACAGGCCTGCTCTTAGTGCTGGGCTCAACGGACCTGGGGGAAGAGATTTTAGTAAATGTTTTTGTGTCTCCAAGTAGCACTTTTGGGGTCTGAGAAAAACGTCCCCTTCGAATAGAGTCCACTTATGATCAGTTAGAGAAAGTGATTAAAGATGCCTTTAAAAGTTTATTTAATTCTATAATTAGAAGTATATTGCTAATACATAGAATGTCCTTGTGTTGGGAAGCAAAGAATGAGAGGTTTCAGCACAAAAAGAATAAAAAAGTATTATGCAACACGTTCAAAAATAGACCTTGAGGGCCAGCAAGATGGTTTAGTGGGTAAAGGTACTTGCTGCTAAGCAAGACACCTGAGCTCAAGCCCTGAAGCCCCACAGTAGAAGGAAACTGACCGCCTCCATCTGTCTTTTGACTTCCACACGGGCGTGATGATTCTCATACACCCACTCACATACATCCACACACGTGCGATACATGTAATGTGTGTGTGCACTTCCAATTATCGATGCAAAGCGAACTACATTTAGTATTCTATATCCACACACAACCTTTTCTTAAGTTTCAAGTGGTTTCATGTGTATTTTGAATCTCACATCAGGGCCTTGTCATTGGCTTCTAACATTAGCCAAGCAGAAATACTAACATACAAAAATAAAAAAAATAATCAAAACCATAACTGCTGCCACATCTACATGTAGAAAAACTATTAAAACAAATACACGTGCACACACTCACAACTGGAACTGGCAATGTCAGGATGTTTTAACTGTGTGAGGTTTAATTAAGATGCTTGTGCTCACTGTATCTTTCTTAGCTTCCCTGGTTCTGAAAAGACCAAAAGCTTTGGCATGGTCTCAAATCCAGTGTTCGGGATTCCAGGAGGATAACCCCACATTCAGGTAAGGAAGGCAGATTAAAAGAGCTGTTGGGAGACACACCTTTTACCCCAGCGCTTGAGAGGCAGGCAGATCTCTGTGAGCGCTAGGACAGCCTGGTTTCCATAGTGAGTTTCAAGACAGTCAGAAATACATGCAGAGACTCTGTATCAAAACAAAAAAGAGGTGGTGGGAATAAAGAGAAAGTCCTTGCAAAGCTGGCTCATCAAGAATAGCAATGGTATTAGTGCTTTAAAATGAAAAAAAAAAATAGAATCAATCAAAAATCATTGAAGAAGACATTATCTACTTCAGAAGTCCAGACCTGAACATCCACTGCCAACGGGAAGCGGAAGCTGAGGCTGGACAGCCTGGGGTGGCTCAGGATTGACAGGTGTCCATCTAGGGTCAGAAAGCTCGGTGTGGCAGCTCGGAGTTGACGAGTGCTCATCTAGAGTCCAGATAGCCCAGTGTGGGGGTTCAGAGTTGACAGGTGCCCATCTAGGGCCTGGGCAGCCCAGGGTGGCTTGCTCAGCATTGACAGGTGTTCAGCCCTCCTACCTCATCTTGTTCTGAAGCTCTATACCTATCAGACATTCTGACCACGAGCTCGGCTCTGACAATTTTCACTCTCTGGGAATATCTGGTTATATCCAGAAACACTGTTTGGTTGTCATGGGAGACGGAGGCCAGAGAGGCTGCCAGAGTCCACAATGCACAGGTTCCCATTCCAAAGACATCAACAGGGCTGAGACTGAAGTCTGCCCAGTCCTATAAAGGGGATGACTCTCCATACGGGTGATCTTGTCACAAAGAAAATGTGTCCGGACAGAAGAACATATTCATCCTGTAGTTGCACTCAGATCTAGCCATGCTGTTTATATATAATCATAAACTATACTCACAGTCATCCTAATTATATGCAAACACATGGGTGTGTAGACAAATATAGCACGGACGTCTATGTGTGATCACATTCCTAATCAAGTCACTGTCTTCACTCCTTTTAATTTTGCTTTAAATATCACTTAAAATTTTAATTACAATTGTGTGTGTGTGTGTGTGTGTGTGTGTGTGTACGTACACACATGTGCGCCACCCTACAGTCCTTTCTGGGCTTTTCTGTGAACCACCACCTACTCTGGAAGATGTGATTGTCGTGGGCAGCTGCCCCCCAGGGTCCACACAGGCTGAGAGGCTTTGGAGAACGTGGAAGAATGCCTTGGTGGAGGCCCTTCTAGGTAACTTCACACTCACCGTTTGCGGAACTCCTCAGAGCGCCAACGTACATGGCTTGCAAACTCACTGGGTCCCCGCTCCAAAGGAAGCCTTTGTGTGGCCACCTCAGCCTTGCCGCGCCCTCACTGCAGAGAGGCAGAAATATCTCTATCTCGAGGGTTCTGAGGGCTCGCTGCCTGGTTGCCCATGAGATTCCCACACCTGAACCCAAAGCAGACGGAGCTGGCGCGAGATAAAGCTGTCCACTCACCGGCCCTCTTGTCCCCCATTCTCTCAACACTTCTGGTCACCGGCATCCGGCGATTCCCAGGGCTCCACCCCGCACAGCATCAACCATGTCCTCTCGAGAACTCCTTTCTCATCTCTGCTCCTCAGACTACAGCTCACGATGACTTCAAATGCTAGGTAGTCAGACACACACCCCTTGCCCCACCCCTGACTTTGTGCATATTTGTTATAAAAAATAATAATAATAAATTTTAAAAACCACACTTCCAGGTGGGAATAACAAAAGAACAGTTTAGAAGCATACTGCTTCCTAACCTCAGGGTTAGAGAGGGTTTTGCTCTGATGAAGAATGATACTACCCTGGTCCTAACCGTTACTAACAAAACTAGTGTCTACTGTGTCCCCAGACTCTGAGGCTGAGGCAATCAGCTTTCTCCAACATGGTATGTAAACACCAGAGGCACCGCGGAGATGGTGGCAGAGGTGACACCGGTCAGGCACACTCATTTTTTCCTTTGCACTCAGCAGACCTCCATGAGTCACAGATGACACTTAGTGTGGGCCCATGGTGGCGGACAGCGCAAGCAGCAGCTACAGTCAGAGAAAACTCATTGGAAATGGCAGGCCAGAGCCTGGCCGGCACACTCCTGAGGTCGAGTGTTATCTCTGAAGGAAATGGAAGACCCCTGAGGGTAGGAACCGCCCCATTCCTCTGGTGCAGGCTCTGTTTAACCTCTGGAAGTCAATTTCGGCTGGTGGCTTGCCTAGGCAGGAGGCTGGCAAACAGAAAGTGTGTGGCCAATTATGTAATGAGCACTTGAGGCCCTTTGTACCCTCGAGTGCACTTACGACATCCCTGGCTTTGGTTTCCATCCGCACAGTGTCGGAAGAATCCCAGGCCAAGCTGCCAAACTCTTTAATGAATTCCCAACTCCAGGCACTTGGTAAACTCCATCAAAGAAGAAGAGCTGTGGGCCAGGACCCACCTCACCTCTTCTTTCTAGACCTGTCCCCTCAAAACACACAAGATAACACATCCAACTGAGCCCCCAAAAGAGAACTCCAAGAGCTGCTGGTAACTCAACCCAAAGTGGAGGCACACAAAGACTGCTGGATTATCTAATCCCTCTGCTCTTTCCAGTGTGGGTACAGACTGCCTGCCACAGTGGACAATCCAAAGCCTTCTAGACAGCAACCGCAGCCATCTTCATAATGACATCGCACTGTGGGATCAACATGAGCTCACAACCCCCCGAGGCTCTCATGGCAGAGGAGCGGAGTCATCATCGCAACCTGGGAGGAGAAAAAGGAAGCAACCTCAGAGTCAGGGCTCTGCTATGGCAACTGCCCCGCCACAGATGACTGGATGAGCAGGAACAAAGGCCGCAGGCCCCCTCTAGTCCTCTCATAATAAAAAGGCTGCACTGGAAGACACAGACATGGCAAGCTGAGCACAGTCTGCTTTAGAAACGGATCTACTGGCACACACCCATTCCCCGAGTTCAACCATCTTTCCACCCATTCTTCCTGTGTTCAGAGGGTGGGTGGGTAAGATCCAGAACCTGAGTCATAGGAGCGCTTACGAACACAAACACACAGGCGTGTGCGCGCATGTGCATTCGCGCGCGTGCACACACACACGCACACACACGCGCGCGCACGCACACGCACACGCACACACATGCGCGCGCGCACGCACACGCACATACGCACACACACGTGCATGCATGAGGGAGAGAAGTGGCCAAGGAGAAGACACCTAAAAATATCTTTTTTAAAAAAGGAAAATAAATATAGTTTTAAGTTGCTCTTCAAAATAAATTCCTAACAGAACTCTTAAGTGAGATCTCCTCCACAATCTCGGGGTCACCTGACCTTCTCTCTCTCTCTCTCTCTCTCTCTCTCTCTCTCTCTCTCTCTCTCTCTCTCTCTCTTCCAGTTTATCTATTGTGGGTGTGGCCTTCCACGTCTGAGGCCGCACAACAGACAGCATAAAACAGCTCTGAAACTTACCTTCTCGGTCTCTTCTTCTTCTTTCTAATGTTTATTTTTAACAGAATGAGGGTGATTAAAACTTACGCAAACAAATAAGGTTTTAAATGTCTGTGGTAGCTAGAGGTTGATTTCAAAACTAAGACCATTCCTGCAGGCTCTGCCTTTGGATGGGGTCCAGCCTCTTTTAGATAAACACACATCTGCACAAACGATCAGAGTTTCCACCAGTTTTACAATACTGGTCACAAGAGAGTCTGATTTGGACAGCAGCCTGCATCCCTTCTGTGACAACAGCCCAGCCGGAGAGGCAGCTGACCCGACAGGCTGAAAAGTGAAAGTGGGAACCAGGCCTCAGCTCACTCCCATCGAAGAGAAGAGCAAAACACCACCAGCATACCCTGTCTGTTCTGGAGACAGAATTCATGAGATTCCACTGGACTAGAAATAAAGGGGGGTAGGGGGGCCAGAGAGAGCTCAGCATTTAAGAAGAGTTTGCAGCTCACTCCTCCAGAGGACCTGGGTTTGGTTCCCAGCGCCCACATGTGGCTCACAACCATCAGTAACTCCAGCCCAGGAGATCTAACATCCCCTCTGACCTCCATGGGACCCCATACCCTTTTATAGCCTTCACGGGCATCAGCCATGCACATAGTACATATACATACATATAGGCAAAACAGTAATACACATAAAACAAAAACAAAATGTAACAAAGAAAAAGGAAAAACTGTATCACAATAGTGCCGATTTGCAGGGGAGAGGTAAAACAATCAGGGCTCTGCCTAAGGCCCCCCCCGCCCCCCCCCCGTGTCCACCCCCAAATCTCATCTGTAAACATGATGGTCAGGTCTGACCAGGGATCTGAGAGAGAACTGGCCCACTTTAGCGAAAAACAAGAAGAGGCCCTTTTAAAAACCCTTCTCATTTTCTCCAGTCGCTATGCTGTGTGCTGACCATGAAACTACGCTCCACACAGATCCAGCCGGGCACGGCACTGAATATGAATGCAACACCTTCCCGTCGTCTCTTACTAGATCCTGGGATGTCAGAGGGCAACAATGTCCCGTGCAGGTATCTTCAGTCACAAGCACACCAGCCAGAGCTTCCCAAAGCAAGGTGCCGGATGCCCACGCTCGCCCTCCTGCAAGCATGGCAGAAGGAGAGGCTTGCAAGAGGCAAAACACCCCCGGAGAAGCCCACTCACCCAAAATTATGCCTTCCCCGCGTCATCACTAGAAATACATTCCAGGAAAACTAAAGAGGAAACTCCTTAGATTGAGATCATTCTCCCAATATCAAAACGAAGCCCAAAGACACACACACACACAGTCTGGAGAAATCCAGGCTCCATTTACTCCACAGTTAGGAAGGCTCCCGGGCCCCTTCCTGTGCCACCAACCCCTAGTTAACGATCTCCCTTCTGAGATGCAAATGCCCTTGGCAGCCATCAGTCACTGGAGCTATTTATGCCGCGGTGTGACTTTTAAAAACAGATGAACCCTAGCATGTCTAGCTGAGATCATTCACACACTGAAACTGCTCTGTCAGGGAAAAGAAAGGCAGGGAAAGTGGGGGTGACTCTGAGCACCTGTGCTCCGTGGTGGCACCCAGAGGATGAGGCAGAGATGGGGAGCTTCCAAAGGCCAGAGTGTCCACGTGGGGGAGAAAGCCAAGGGGCCTCCCGCCAGCTTCCCGAATGGTTTTCTATCCTTGGCCAGGTGGCTTCGGCCTCCCTGTAAGGACAGACTGCCCGCAGATCCAAGGCACCGCCCACACAGACTAGATTTATTCTCCACCCCTCCTTTGCTGCCACAGAACTCACTTCCCAAGTACGACTGAGGTCACAGTTTCTAGGTCCTGCCTCCCTCTCCCTGACTGGAATAAACCACTAAAATTGGGTTAAGGAACTGTTTAGTCTAGGGGAGGCATGTTAGGTAGAATAACCCCCGGATGCATTTAATAAATGAATACTCTAGAGTCTAGTTCCCTGCTAGACTCCTCACTCCTGCCTCGGTCTGAAGAGAGAAGAGCCCAGCCCAGGCCTCACAAGGGATGTGAGCCCTCAGCCCCTCCAGGCTCCCGGGGTCCTTCTTCTGGGTTTTTCTTCTGTGTTAAGGAAAACAGCAGCAGAGACCCTGGACTAACCTGACTACCAGTTGAGGGCTAAGAAGATGAGACCACTACCAAGCACGACACAACATGGAGGCACCAGAGGGAGAGCCTGGGGCACCCCAGATACCTGCTGCCAGGCAGGCGAGGGCTCAGGGAAGCTCCTAGGCTTTGTCCAGAGCTACTCCCAGGGGCCTGCACTTTATCTGGTGTCCGTGCTTTTCTTTTTCCTAAGCAGGGAATCCAACAGGAAAAATAAGGGGGCTTACACAAGCTGGATCTGTCTCTGGATCCAAACTCAACCCAATCACACGCATGTGCCCTTCCGATCTGCAGCACAGCCACCTTCTGCATCAGAGGGCCTGGCGCTACCATCCACTACCTGCATGCAGCAGTCACGTAAACCTGAGCTCTAAAACATGCCCTGACCTTCCAGGGGAGCTTGAAGGTTTTCTCCTAGGCAAGTCTCAGTCTCTATCTGATGGAGAACCCAGCCTGATGTGACGGAAGGAACCAGTTCCCATCCAGGGCTGTGCGTGCTTCAGGCTGGAACATGAACGGTTCAACCCGCGAGGCTGTTCCTGTCATTCTGCCTGGCTTGTCCTGTCCCCAGATCCTGAACTTCTCAGCAGCCCTCAAGCAACACGAGAGCAGGCTCCCCACTTCCCCTATGGCCTCCTCCACACTTGCACCCTAACATCCTGGGCCTTTGATTTAGCCCCCAAAGCCTGGCTCAGACAGCACCCGAGTTCTTCTTCGGCTACTCCAGGTCAGCAGGTGCACGCAGACCTTTTGATCCTGGGTGGAATTTGACAGCTGTTTCCTTGGCTTCACGTCTGTTTCCCACACTAGACCAAGATGGGCTCATATTCAGCTGCTGTCTGGCTTTTTCGCACCATCAGCTGCTGCCGGATTCGTCGACTTCTATGTACTTTTCCACAAGCCTCGACTTAGCTATTGCACACTGCCTTCACACCCTGGACGGCACTAACGGCACGGCACACTCCTCCGGAAGCTAACCAGCTGGGCTCAGAACCGAGCGCTGGCCTGAATTTGGCCTTTTTACTTTCCTCACTGAGGGACTTCAGGTGGCTTTGCCCTTTCCCATTCCTTGATCTCGCCGTCTATAAAATTACAGAAGTCACGGTAAGCAGCCCGTGGTGTTACCATAAGGGTTCAAACAGTAAGCAGAGGCACAGGGCCTTAGAACAGGAGGACAAGTAGTCAACTCCGAATCAGTGTTAGCCCTTCTGATAAACGGACGAGGAAGTGTGGGGCGACAGCTTCATTCTGTCATCAGTGACTCCACTGTCTATGGTGTTTGGCATATCTAAAGGGCAGAGGGGCTCTCTCCAGATCCTGTGGTACCCAGAAGTGCACTGGATACACAGCATACTTTGGGAAGTATTTCAAAGAATCACAGAGGTGGTGGTATTGGTGAATTGGAGGCAAGAGACTTAACTACGTTCTGCCCGAGCTCTCCAAGCTGGGTACTTAGTCCACCCTATTTACACACGCGAAGCAGTCTGTCCTGAACGCCTCTGACCACTCAAACCCGAGACCTTTCCTGACTCCTAAGCCTTTCCCACGGCACAGACTCCTTCCTGAACCCTCTACCAAGCCTCGCTGGCTTCTGTGGCTTCCGTGTGAAACACTCCTCATCTCTCTGCTGGGATCCGGCTTACACCGCTATCCTGAGGATGCCTGCAAGTAAACCCCCCTTCACACACACACACACACACACACACACACACACACACACACACACACACACACACACACACACGGGAGGGGAGAGCAGCCCAGAGATAATCTAAGGCAGAACCTCTCTCTTCCTTCCCCTCTGGATTATCTGTCTAGTCTCTGGCATGTTCTCTCCACCTCCGACACCACGTTAGCCCAGACCGCTGTAACCTGTCTCTTTGTTAGAATGATCTCATTAGAGAATTTCCCTTTCTCTAATCCACCAGCCACTGGGCAGTCTGAGCGATCAGTCCTGTAATCCCAGCACTTGGGAGAACCCGGCAGGAGAATGCACAGTGGTCTGGGCTGCTAAGCCAGATACCGACTCCAAAGAGTAATAATAATCATCTTTAGTATATGGTTCTCTAAAATACTAGAATCGAGGCCATTATGGTCTTGTCCCTGCCTCCTCCTGCAGGCTCTCTGGTCACTTCTGTGCCTCCACATTTGTCCTCTGGCTCGATGAGCCCCCCCCCCCCCCCCCCCCCCCCCCCCCCCCCCCCGCATACTGCGCTAAGCTAGAAGCCCCGAGAGGCATCAGCTTCCTCCACGGCTCTCATCTAAAACCGGCCCCGTCCTGCCTTTCGACCTCCTTAAACTCTTTGGCCAGGGACTCCAGTGGGCTCCCCCGTCACCCAGTCTGGCCTCCATCTCAAACCGTCTACTCACAAGCTTTCAGGAACCGGCCACCCTGCGTTTAGCAGCATCCAGTGGCCATTTGATAATTAGAGAATTATGGGGGTCAGCACCCAGTGGCTACTGGATAATTAGGGAAATTAAGGGGGGTCAGCACCCGATGGTTATTTGATAATTAGAGAAATTATGGGGGTCAGCGAGGGGGATTAGAGGCACTCTGCCAACAGCTCTTCAAAAATAAAAGAACCGAGAAATACTAACTTCTAAGACCAGCGCTCTGGTTGGAACGTTGAGGACTTCTAAACAAACTCTCACCACAGAGGTTGAGGACAGGCATGCATGACCTACGTCCTCCAGCAGAGAGGAAAGCCTGGTTTATACGAATATAATCCCAACACTTAGGAGACAGAGGCTGGCTCAACACCAGCCTCAGCTACACAGGACAGTCTCAAAAAAAAATCTAAAAAGAAGGCCAGAGAATAGGGAGGGAGAGAGAGGTGAGAGACAAGAAACCTCAGCTGGCAACTAGTTCTAAATTGTTCCTCCACGTAGGTTCGTAAGTCACAAAGAGAGCTTTCTAAGCTATTTTCATCAGCTGGAAAATACATCGGTTATCTTTAGAATGTTTCTGATTGTTAACTGATATTGGAAAAATGGTAAGACAGCCTTTCATTCAACATTTTGGTACTAAAGCTGACGGCAAAGCCATACAGACACACGTACAAATGCAGCCATGCACACTCAAGCCATACAGACACACGTACAAACACAGCCATGCACACTCAAGCCATACAGACATACGTACAAACGCAGCCATGCACACTCATGCATGCACAGAGAGAAGCTCCTGAACTGGTGAGCCAAAACGTTAACCATCCTTACAACGTATCAGAGCTGTGGAAGACATCAGCATATACTCTGTAAAGACAGAGCCCCCACCGGAGGTGCCTGCGTGTGTGTGTGTTCCTGTGTGTGTGTCTCTCTGTCCCTGTATATGTGTGTGCCTGACCCTGGGCATCTGTATGTCTGTCTGTCTTACTTCGCTCTGGCACTGCCTGACATCTCTGTTCTTCTCTGTTGACATTCCTTTGTTAGTAAAGACAGGAAGATGGAGAAACAAAGCAAGGCTGCTGTAGGATGCAGCTGCTGGAATGGAATTTTTCTTTCATCAGAAGGAACCAGAAATCCATATAAAGACTCGTGTGATCTGCTTTATGAACAGAGTATTTCCCATAAAAGGAATTTACAAATGCATTCAGTTAACCCTTAGCTCCTGAATGCCAGCCAGTACAGGCTTTATCTGACCACGTACATGTCAAATATCTGTCCATAAACCGCAAAAAAAAAAAGATTAATAAGTTCACCAACGTATGCTTCATAACCCATTTATTCTAGTATTTTTTAAAAGATTCATTTGGTGTGTGTGCATACACATGTACATGTACACTTTACACATGCAGAAGCCCGAGGGGGCCAGAGGGTGTTGAAGTCCCAGGAACCTGAGTTACAGAAAACTGTGACTAGACTTATGTGGGCACTAGGAACCGAACTCAGATCCTCAGCGGGAATAGAAAGTGCTCTTAACCGATGAGCCATCTCTCCAGTCCCCCATTTATTCTATATTTTTAAAATGCAAATTGATGTATTTCTATCCAAATTAATTTCCATTTTTTTCTGTAATGCAGTTAAACTGGCAATTGGACAAGAACTTTGCCTTCTCCAGTGCATGCAGGACAATACAGGAAAGAGCAGCGATGGGTACAGGCAGGGTGGGCTTCTCAACAGGAGTCGGGGAAATGGAGGGAAGGAGAGATCAAATCAGGACCTCCACCAGGGTGTAAATATATCTGAAGTCTAAGGAAACAGGTCAGCACATTTCTGTGAAGGCCAGACAGCGAACGTTCTTAGTCAGTAATTAGTCAATATTAATTAGTAAATATTGTGGGTCTCTGTCATAATAACACTACGCTGCCAGTATATAAACACCATGGACGACTATGTAAAAAGACACTGGGATCAAAATGCAGGTGGATATCCAACCTCAGACAGGCAAGAAATCCTACATATGAAAGCCATAGAAAAGGCTGCAGAGAAAACAGACGATTGTATGTTTCATCCATACGCAAAATTGTGAAACAAGTAATAAATTAAACGGGGGCTGGTGAGACTGCTCGGCAGGAAAAGGCGGCTGCCACCATGCCTGACGGCCTAGAGCTCGATCCCAGGTCGCACGCGGTGGAAGACGGGAGCCCATGCCTGCAAACTGTCCTGACTTTCACACTGCACTTGACATGTGTGCACGTGTTTGCATGAGCAAGCGCGCATGCACGTGCATGCAAGCACACACACACAAAATAAATGCAATAACTTTTTTAAAAAATGAATTAAAAGACAAATGACCACCAGTCAGTGGTGGCGCATGCCTTTAATCCCAGCACTCAGGAGGCAGAGGCAGGGGAGCTCTGTGAATATGAGGCCAGCCTGGTCTACAGAGCGAGTTTCAGGATAGTCAGGGCTGTTACACAGGGAAACCCTGTATGGGGGGGGCAGGGGAACTAAATAAATAAATAAATAAAATTGTAAAAAAAGACAAATAAAGATATTTGAAATAGATGTGAAAAGATTTTGAGTTTTAGTGATGTACTATCCGTCTCTCCAAAATGTTTACCACAACCACACACTAAGGCCTAACACTGCTGCTGGGCACAGGGTTGTGCTCAATCATCAGTCATAAGTGCTGGGTATGGAAGGCTTTTAAAAAGCTCCTTCCTAGAGCTGGGAGGAGAACATGAAGGAACGGGATGGCCAAGATGGGGGAAGGACAGGGATGAGAGCAAGGAAAGAGATCTCTTTATGAGGAAGCCATTGTGGCACTAGGGAAATTCCCAGGCATCCACAGGATGACCCCAGCTAAGACCCTAAGCAGCAGTGTCGAGGGTGTTAACTTACTGGCCTTCCCCTGTAATCAGATTGATGACTACCTTAATTGTCATCACAGAACCTTCATCCAGCAACTGATGGAAGCAGACGCAGAGATCCACAGCTAACACCGGGCCGAGCTCCCAGAGTCGAATTAAAGAGAGGGAGGAGCGACAGTATGAGCAAAGGGGTCAAGACCATGAGGGGACAGTCACAGTGACAGCTGACCTGAGCTAGTGGGAGCTCACTGACTCCAGACTGACAGCGAGGGAACCTGCATAGGACCAAACTAGATCCTGGGCAGTCTATGGGGCCACTGGCAGTGGGACCAGAATTTATCCCTACCATTCTCTATGGCAATACCTTGTTCATCCTAGATTTGGGGGGAGGACCTTGGCCCTGCCTCAAAGTGAGGGGCCAGGCTTTGTTGACTCTGGATGGGAAGCCTCGCCCTTTCTGAGAAGTGGGGGTGGAGGGTGGAAGGTGGGGGGAGCAGGAGGAGGGCAGGGAAAGGGAACTGGGGATCGTATGTATAATGAGGAAAGATTGTTTTAAAAAAATAGAGAAAAAAATGTACAAACTATAAAATGGGACATTTTACACGCTTAACTAGCCAAGTTATAAATTCAAGCCGGCCTAAGCCAAAAATAAAATAAAATAAAAGGCCTGGTCTGGAGGATGGAGGGATGGAGGGATGGCTCAGTGGCTAAAGTCCCTTCCTGCTCTTCCAGAGGATCTGGGTTGAATTCCCAGCACCCACATGGTAGCTCACAACTGTCTGTAACTCCAGTTCCAGGGGACCTGACGCCCTCACACAGACACACAATGCAGGCAAAACATTAATGCACGTGAAATAAAATAAATAAATTTTGAAAAAAATAATTAAACAGGAAACGTCCTTCTTGCCGTAATAAATTCGCTTTTATGAATCAGGCCTACAAAAACAACTGCACAGCCACACAGCACTTCGATGTAAACCTTAATTCACAACAATCGAAATGTACACCTGCAGAATTAGCTGGGTACAAGTACAGTAGATGCATAATGATGGACATGCGTTGTACACATTGAATTATGTTCTAAAAGACGCTCTGGACATAGACATCACTTCTAATAAAACAACTGAAAAGGACGTAAGAGACGTTAGAATATTATCCCACTTTTAACATTGTCATTGTCGCATGCAGAGAACACTCGTTAAACAACAATATACCAGGTGTTAGGCATTAGTGACTTCTGACCTTCGGGGTTATGGCTTGTTTTCCTGGTTATTCTTCTCTCTAATCTCTGACGTTCCTACAATAATTACATAGTCTCAACAGAAAAACAATGTTGCTTTTAAAAAGCAAGATAGCCAGCGCCCCTCCTCTCAGGCCATGGGACCAATGCGGGGCGACCACCCTGTGGAAGAGAATGGGTGCAGTGAAGATCCCTCGCTCATTTGTTTACCCTCAGCTTTTCAGGGTTCCTGCCACTCCTCCGCCCTCTGAATGTCCATGAAACAGCTATCTCAACCCCAAAAGGGTGAAGACCTCCCAGAACAAACACATTCCATCCCCTCAATGGAACATTTCAGAATTCTCCTAGGAAATGGAAGAATGCTCATAATATTGCTTCCAGAAGCAGAGGCGGAGGCAAAATCAACGCTCAGTGGAGCCCTAGACAGACACGCGGACAGAAATCCAAGTCTGCAGTTTATTCGGCATAGAACCCCATCACCAGTTCAATGGAAGGCAGAACTGAAGGCCACCCACTCGGGGTTACAAAGGGAGAGCTAAACAGTTGTAAACATTTATTACTGGGGGCCACAGCACGCGTGTGGGGGTCAGAAGACAACTTTTAGAATTCAGTTACCAACTTGCACCACGGAGCTCGGATCATCAGGCTTGGCTGCAAGCGCCTTTACCTACTGAGCCCTATCATCAGCCCCTGTCTGAAATATTCTAAACTCGGCAGAACCATCCGCAATATATACTAAGACCTTTTAAAAGTAAGTGTTCCCTGACCTAAGTTTTCCAGGCTTCGAAGTCTCCTCCAAGAGCAGCCTGCAAGGATGCTGGCCATAACATTTAGAATCATAAAAAAAAAAATGCAATATTGAGTACAGGAGAAATAATATGTTACGTTCATAAGATGAAACACCATAAAGAACGAGATGTAAACGCCCTGACTGACATGGGACACTACAAATATGCATCACTTTCACTGGTCAATAAAAGAGCTGACGAGCCAATAGCTGGACAGGTGAGGGTTAGGCAGGTAGAGCCAAACCCAGAGGATGCTGGGAAGAAGGGCGGGGTCTCGGGAGTCACGCGCAGAGAGAGGAGCAAAAGGAACGTGCTGTGTGGAAACAAGGTACCTCCACGTGACACAGAGGAGATAAGAAATGAGTTAATTTAAGTGAGCTAACCAAAAAACAAGTCTGGGCTATCGGCCAGACATTTATAATTAACATTAAGTCTCTGAGCAGCTGCAGGGACACAGAGAAACTCCGACTACATTTGGGTGGCCATAAAAAAAAAATAGCACAGGCTAGGTGAGAGTAGGGTGGAAGTCTGCAGTCAAGGCACGGAAAAGGCCAAGATATGGTGACAGCCCTCTTAGTTTCTGTAGGTGTCCCCGTCGAGAAAGGTGTGTGGGGGGGGGAGGGGGGGAGAGAGAGAGAGAGAACCTAATCACCCAACCCCACCAGCGCCAGGAGAGCATTCTTGCACTCCTCTCAGGACCACATAGATGAGATTAGGTTCTTACCCAAAGGCCTCAGGTAACCTTAACTACCTCACAAAGAAGCCACCTCAGAGAACAGGGCATCCGAATGTGGTGGGGAAAGACAACCCGGACCTTATCAATCTCCACATATTCTTATGATCATATCTATGATCTATATACACGGATGATAGTCACATGGTTTTCTCTGTACAGTGGACATAGGCTGCTCAATCTCCAGTGTTAACTGCCTGTTCATAGTTTAGTAAACATTAAAGTAAATAAATCCCACTCTTAAGTAAAATGATGAACGCTGACGAAGCCTTGGAGACAGGTCCCCTCCTCCTCCTCCTCTGCAGTAGGTCCCTTGGGCTGCGGTAGTCCCAGGAAGTAGCTCCTACTGAGCAGGGCAACCTCCAGAGTGAGAACCCACTGAGCACTATGAGCAAAGGCTCTAAAGGGGCGTGGAAAACAAACTGTTCGCTGCCAATGGTCCTGCAACCGGCGCTGGAACCAAGGAGTAGCGCCGACAGGCTCCTCCCACCACACGGGACAGGAAAAGGCCTTAAGGAAAGAGCAGCAAAGCAATCAAGCCCAGCCTTTACTTACCCCACACGCCTCAAGCTCGTGCACATGTTGCTATTTTGCACTCACCAGTTCTGCCTGCTCCCCATCCCACGCGCCCCTATATCCCCAAAACAAAGAGATACACATAAGCAAGACTGGGGGCCTCAGTGGCCAAAGAGAGGTTATCTTCAGTTTGTTCTCTTTGCGCAGTGCCCAATGTCAATACATGGTTGTTAAATTAGTAAACAAGTCCAAAGACCTTCACAGCCAATACTGGTTTGTTTTTTTTTTTTTTTTTTTTTGTAATTAGGAAGGACCATGTAGTCTGGGGAGGCTAAAGTACTCAGAGAAAATTCTAGATGCTAAGAAATCCCCTAAAGATATTTAGCAAATCCTATACTAGTAGAACCAGAAAAAACTTTATTTTATTCATTGTGAATTTTTAAAAAAAATTAGAGTTGCATTATCCCTGTAAGTAACGGGAGTATAAATAACATGATAATAAATAATATAAATAACAAAAGAAAGTCAAGGGTCTGGGGTGATAACTCAGGCAACAAAGTGCCTTCAAGGAGGACCTGAGTTTAGTCCCCAGAAATCAAATAAAAACAGCAGGCGCACTTGTAGTTAGTAATGACGAGGCAGACATAAGGGCCAGTGTGGCCTTACTGGTGAGCTCTGATGATAAGACCCTGTCTCCACTGAGGTGTGCAGTGTTCCTGAAATGACACCAAGGTATTCCTGCGGCCACCACTTGTGCAGAAGTACACGTACACACAGGAACACACGTGCACACAGGAACACACGTACACACAGGAACACACGTGCACACAGGAACACATGTACACACAGGAACACAGGGGCACACATACACACAGGAACACACAGGAACACACGTACACACAGGAAGACACATGCACACAGGAACACACGTGCACACAGGAGCACACACAGGAACACACGTACACACAGGAAGACACATGCACACAGGAACACACAGGAACACATGTGCACACAGGAGCACACACAGGAACACACGTACACACCGGAACACACGTGCACACAGGAACACACGTACACACAGGAACACACGTACCCACACGAACACACGTACACACAGGAACACACGTGCACACAGGAACACATGTACACACAGGAACACAGGAGCACACATACACACAGGAACACACAGGAACACACACAGGAACACACGTGCACACCGGAACACACGTGCACACAGGAACACACGTACACACAGGAGCACACACATGCACCGACAGCAACTGGAGAACCGTCACTGTTGTTTTCTCCCTGTGAGCCCGTTAGCAGTTTGCCTGTGTATTGCTCACCCAGTGCGCAGCAGCAGCCATGGTTCTGACTGACCAACCTCTTTCTCCTCTATAATCAGCAGAAACAGAATACACCACAGAATAACACAACAGGTTTCCAACCCTTCCACAATTACAGAAAGGAAGTAAAATATAACCCATGAGGCCATGAGCAGAACGGGACTGTCTCTGACCAAGAGAGTAGACTTGACCACGTTTTGCTTCGGTTGAAGCCTTCACTCCTGTGGAGGGTTTAGACTGGCTGGCTTCCTGGCCAGCTAGAACCTGTCCAGCCCTCACATGCCAGAAACGTAGAAACGTCGGCTGCAACAGCCTCGCAGCTGCTCCGCACCCAGCATGAACAGGCAATCAAGACAAACTCCACAATGCAGTGAGCTAATTCATTCAATTACTTTGTAAAGCAAAATCCTTGAGGAAAAATCTATACTCGGGAATGAGATCTACCCCACCCCAATCTTCCCCATCAACTGTGCTAGACCCAGCAATCAACACTTAAATGGGATAAGGCTGGGGAGATGGCTCAGTTGGAAGCAGAGGAACGGAGTTTCATGCCAAGAACCATGTTTTAAATATAAATATACTGGTGTGAGATCCTGTCTCAAGAAGCAAACAACAAAGCAGACAGAGCCAGAGGAACGCACCCCAAGGCTGTTCTCTGGTCTCCGCATACTGGTCTCCACACATGTACACCGGCACTCCTGCACATGTGCAGCCACACACATGCACATACACACATACATACTTAAGTGGGAGATATCTGAAATTCAATCATCCTACACTTACTAGATAAGTTCATTTTTAGGGCACCACCCTCCATGAAACAGATTCCTCAATGTTTAAATATAAACAGAACTTTCCAGTAGAGGCTGCACATCACCCCCAATCTTACAATGCTGAAGACTGCACTCAAATTATCTGTGCTCTACTCCAGAGTCCTTATGGTCACAGAGAGTCCTCCCCGGTGATCACGGAGAGTCCTCCCCAATGGTCGTGGAGAGTCCTCCCCGGTGATCACGGAAAGTCCTCCCTGATGGTCACGGAGAGTCCTCCCCAATGATCTGGAGAGTCCTCCCTGATGGTCACGGAGAGGCTTTTTCATCACTATACAGTGCTCTGCTTGCTAATTTACATGCTGCCTTCTTCCAAAAAGTGACTCGCACACATAATAAGAACAAAATAAGCAGGCGGGACAAAGCAAATGATTATAAACGATAATCAGGAAATAACAAGCGAGACTTAACAATTTAAGAACCCTTCCGGTGGTCCCACCTGTCAGAGCAGGGATGGTCAAGGGTCTCTCGGGAGTCTGAAACCCTATCAGCTTGGGTCCAACCAAAAACTTAAAAAAAGCAGCCAGGAGTGGTGGTCCCTTCCTTTAATCCCAGCACTCAAGAGGCAAAGGCACGTGGGTCTCTGTGAATCTGAGACCAGCCTGGTCTACACGGAGTTGCAAGCCAGTCAGAGCTACACAGTGAGAGCCCAGCTCAAAAAAATAAGACGCTTGAAATGGTGCTGCAAGCCTTTAAAATGGCCCTCAGGAGGCTGAGGCTGTGGATCTGTGAGAAAGCAAGTCCCAGGCCAGCCAGAGAGACCCTGTCTCAAAACCGCAAGCACGCACGCATGCACACAAGCACGTCCACTCTTACGCTGTTACTTGGGAAAGCATGACCACTCAGAATATGGGGAGAAGAAATTTCTTTTAGGGTTTGCCATAAAGAGGATACCAAAAAGAAAACAGAAGGAGGAGGAGGAGGAGAAAAAGGAGGAAGAAGGGGGAGGAAGAAGAAGAAAGAGGAAGGAGGAGGGTGAAGAGGAGGAGGAGAGGAGAAAAGCCAAACAAAACAGCACAATGCAATCACAATTAGTACTTTACTTATGATGCAGACAATGTCCTAAGAGACTTGGACAATTCACTCATTTAATATCCCTGGGTTAAGTCCCATTTTATCTGCATTTAGCAGATGAGAAAGAGGAGCAGAAAGCGGAAGCAAGCTGCCCACAGTGGCACAGATACTAAGCAATGGGTGTGGGTTTTAAAAGCTGACGGCTGGCTCCAGAACCACGCTCTTTAAAAAGCTTACATTTCATCAATGTATATATGTATGTGTGTCTATGTACAAGCATGTGGATGTGGATGTTTATGTAGACCAGAAGAGGGTCTTAGAGCCCCGGGAGCCAGAATTACAGTTGGCTGTGAGCCACAAGGTGTGTGCTGAGAACCGGACTCTGGTCCTTTGCAAGAGCAGCAAGCACTTTGAACCACGGAGCCATCTCTTCCAGAGTCACCTTGATGTACTCCGCTGCCTCCCATTGACCCAGACGCAAGCCAGACTCAGCATCACCTTAATAGTGAGCACCACTGTCACAGTGAGCGTCAGTACAGGATGGGCAAAAGGCACAAAATTTGGTTGAGAGGGAGAAATTTCACAAAGACCAAAATGGGGAGGTGCAGGCATGAGGCTCTCTGGCTGCTGGGCAGCAGCTGGGATACCTAGTCTCTAGGATGGGGGGGGGGGGCTCAAGTCTTCAGCCCATCCCAACACAAACATATGCCCTCCAACAAGGACACACTGAGAGGTTAGAGTGGAGAGGCGCTCTTAGGGTAGGTGAAGTTCGGCTGTCACCTGCTGACGCTTCAGGCAGAGTCACAGATGGAGGCATTGCCAGGGCTACGAATAAGGGAGGAGCTTCCCAAAGCTGGGGACCCTAACAAGGACCCATATGATCTGAAGATGAGATCAGATGGCCTTTACATGGAGGTGACCCAAGGGAGTGACAATGGGCTTGCTGGGGGGCTGAGGGCTCACACTGGGCATTTATGGGTGACTAATTGACAAGGAAGAGCTGAACAAAAACCTGGGGGAGTACAGGCATGAGCCACACAAGCCCTGCATGGCAGCGTCCCAGGAAGCCTCAAGAGCCAGAGTGAGGTGGCACACGAGAAAGACAAGGGGACAGTGACAGGTGGAGCGGAGGAAGTCCCAGTGTGGAAACCTCCGTGTGCGTTCTGCATTGGAGGGTTGTAAGCACAGGGAGGTACCACGGTCTGACCTTCATTTCCCAAGACTGACTCCCCTGATGTGTGCAAAGGGGATCCGGGAGCACGGACAGAGCCGGAAGAGCAGTCACTGTACCCAGCAGCATCTTGACAGCCAACAGTGACCTACATGGTAGCTGTGGCCCACATGGTGTGGTACAGGAACTGTGTGTCAGAAACCCAGGCCTTGAGGTCTGACAACGCCCGAGGCAGATTACTACTGTCTTGTGCAACCAAAAGAGAAGAAAAGCAGGAGGGGTCTCCTCAAGCAAGGTAAACCAAAGGCAACCCTGTCTGGCCCAAGAAGCACAAGCCTAGAGCACAGGGTGGGAGCAGCTAAGGTCCTAAGCAGCTTGCTGGCTAGGGGCAGGTGATGAGGTAGAGCGTGGTAATGGGCTTGCCCGTCTAATCTGTTATTCTCCAGAGGATATTTCAAAATACAGCAGAGCTTAAAATACTCAACAGTTAACATAGCACCACTTACAGTCCCTACCAAATATAACACTGACTTCCACACTGCTCTGACTTCTATCTCATCTGATGCTCTCCCTCCTTCCTCTCGAGTCTTCTGAGCGCTCATCACGCAAGTCCCTGCACAAAACGCACCCTCTCCTTGGGCTCCCGCAGACCCAATCCCTAGGTGCGTATGGTGCACAACGCCCCCTCCTCAAGCTCAGATGGCAGTCACGGGTGCTGAAGCATCCCTGCCCTTCTGTGTGCCTCGCCCTACCGAGGAACTGCCAGCAAGGCTCACACACAAATTCTCACACACACTTGTCCCCACTCATCTTGACAAAAAAAACTGCAGTTGGAACAGACGGGGAAATGGCAAGGCATTCTGAGAGAGGGGGCGGCCGATATGTGCTTCCTCGCAGCCTGCTGTGGGAGGGGAGGTCACCGAGAGGCACACCCATCTGTGACTTGACACCCCTTCAAGCAAGGACAGAACACAGAAGGGACGGGTCAAGCCTGGCGTTTTCTCACGACCCTCCAACCATAAACATCGGAGTTGAGTTTTAAGAAAATAATACTATAAATATTTGTCTCATGTCCAGCACAGTTTTCTTTCACGATCCATTTTACATCCCCTGAATGAGAGCGCTGACCACAGGCGTTAGCAAGGCAAGCCAAGGGAAAGGCTGAGCTATAAGGAGACTGAATAATTCACCATCACCGGGAAAAGGGGTCAGCATGGGAATGTCTCGGTATGTCCTTGTCTATGTATCATTGCTAAGACCAGACCAAGCCCCCAGAAGCCTGTCAACTGCCTTAGAGAACTAGTCTCATAAAACACTGCCTCTGTCTAGGCTTATCTTCACAGCCTCCCACACACAAATAGGTGCTTCAAATTGTAAATCTAAGATTCCTGGTTACTCATTTACAGTATGTGCACATTTACATATAGAGACACACGTAAGCACGTGGAAAATGGACGAGAGCTGCTTTGCCACGAAAGACCAGCTTTATCCCACCACCGTTAAGCACTTGTTAATTAAACGAGACAGTATTTTACCAGGCAGGAGGAGATCAATACTTCTGAGTCTTCTCTGGACCAACTGTGTGCTGGATATTCAAGGGCATTACTTTCCCCTTGCTGCTTGCACACGTAGGCACAGTTCCTCTCGAAAACGGTGCGGATGCCTTTGAAGAGAATCACACTGGTGGTGCAACCCATCCCCAAGGTGTGGACGTTCAGATGTCTAACAATCTCTGCTCCATCTCCACATCAGCTCCCTTGGCTCTTCAGACGCAGGCTCCCACTGTACCATCTTCATGACAAGCAGCTACCGGCACCGAACAGAAGGGAAGTGCCAAGCTGTCACACTAGAATCCGTTCCTGTCCAACAGTCTGACGAAAAAAAAAAAAATCCAGGCTCCCCGTGTAAAACGGGAAGGGTGGGCGGTGCAAAAGCAGGATGACACACCTCAGCTGTACCAAGACCGTAAAGTAGCGTTTTTTCCAGGGCGCCGCTTCACTGCTATACGGAGGATAAATGTGCAGAAGATTAACCTGGGCTTGGTGGGAGAGTGCTGGCTCGCCGCATCTGCCTGGGATTGCTTTGAGTCTCAGAACCTGCCCAAAATGAAAGAGCCGGTGCCAAACAGCCACCCTGCTGCAGAAGCTGCTGCGGAACCACAAAGGATTCTGTGCTGCTAGAAATCACTCTCCCAGAATGCTGCGCCTAGCATCTCTATTAGCAAACATCTCTCTCCTTGACCTAAATATGCTGCTTGTTTAATCTTGCATCATTGAGGAAACAGGGGAGCCAGAGGGAAGGGGGAAAGACGGTCTAAAAACAAGTGAAAAACGCTGAGCGGACCGCTGCCATGGAAACACGTGTAAGCACACTTCAAACAACCGTTTAGGCGCACGGCTAACAGCCTGCCGGCAGCAAAGCACGAGAGAACACGCATGGCCGTGTGATCCTGACTTCCGCCCACCTCCGCTCGTCACCTGGACTAACGAACCCCATGCTGCTTAGGAGCATCCCCCCACCCCTGGTGGAACACGGGCAGAGAGCTGCCCCTTCTGGCTGGCCGTGTGCCTCTAAAGCAGCATTCTACAGTCTGCTAAGGCAGGTACTGCTGCGGTCCCATTCACAATCAATAACACCGGTCCTTCCACCACAGATCAATTCAGTGACACTCCAGAATAGCACGTGACTCTCAAGGAAGGGCTAGCAGCTAAGTTCTTCGTGGACATACTACGTTGACACCTGTCATTTCCCTGTTGGCATGTGGGGAAAGCCTCTCACTTACAACACGTGTCCAGAACAAGGCTGCCATTCCTTTCAGAGCTGTCCAATATTCCTGAGCTAGACAACCATTTCCATGCATAGATCTCAAAGCTAACCAACACTGAAGGATGACGACTGAGTACCTGGGGGAAGTAACAGAGAGCCATGAGATGTCATAAGGGGAATTATAGTGAACACGGCCCTGTCACATGGTCTTGTTTAGCCACCAGGCTGGCAAAGAAAAGCAAAACCTACTGGTTCTCTGTCTGGTATTCGTATGAAAAAAACTATCTAAATAGTCACTAAAGGGATGCAGGTACGGCCACACGCACAGAGCAATGGCACTGTGGATAAGGCTGGCGTGAGCAGGGGCTGGGGATGCTTGGGAGGCGAGTGCTCTGTTGTGGAGGATAAGGAAGGAGATGAGATCCCATAGCCAGTGGACACCTGCATCCCGGCACTCAAGAGGAAGCTGAGCTGGACTTAGCCAGAAACGGTACCGTCAGTGTTCAGTGAGAGATTCTGCCTCAATGGATAAAGTGGAGAGTGACAGAAGAGGGCCGACCCGACATCAATCTCTGGACTCTACGCTCACATGTGAGTACCCACACACTCAACCAGGCGGGCAGGCACAGGCACACATATACACATACACACACATATACACATACATTTATACATACATTCAACCAGGCAAACACACACACCCATACACTCAACCAGGCAGGCAGGCACACGCACACATATACACATACACACACACACAGGCACAGGCACACATATACACATACATATATACATACATTCAACCAGGCAAATGCACACACCCACACTCAACCAGGCAGGCACACACACACACACACATACATACACACATATACACATACATTCAACCAGGCAAACGCACACACACAGTCAACCAAGCAGGCACAGGTATATATATACACATACGCATACACACACACACACACATATACACATACATTCAACCAGGCACACGCCCACACCCACACTCAACCAGGCAGGCACAGGCACACATATACACATACACACACACATATACACATGCATATATACATATATTCAACCAGACACCCATCCACACCCACACTCAACCAGGCAGGTATTGAGTGTGCACATACGCATGCACGCATGCACACGCATACACACATGTTGTGGGGCATGTGAGGGGACCAACAGGCAGCACTGGAACTCATGAAACACAGATGGGCAGTTGGCAAAGCTACACCTGAGTGAGCCCTGGAGAGGCAAAGCCCCAAGGACTGTCTGTCCTGAGGCTCTCATGCTGCTATTGTTGCCTTTGAGGTCACCACATCCCCCATAATCTATGGGTCATACGAAAACTTCCATGGGGTGTCTAGCCCCCCAGTGCGCAGTGTTACTGGTACTGGTACTTACAGTAATTAAGTTTTTCCAAGCACTGCTGCTGGAGCAGACTAATGATGCAATCACCACCCTAAAAAGAATTTAGACATGCAGAATTGTTAGCAAGGCTGGGTTAGGGTGTTTTTGTCAATGGCTTTGAGGTAGAAAATCTTGGGGGGAAATTTAAAATTTAGAAAGTCATGTAGTTGAATAAGGGACTCGTTGAGGTGAAGAAACAAGAACAGCTGGCTGAGCCATTAAATGTCTTCTTTATAAGAGCTGCTGTGGTCATAGTGTCTCCACAGCACAGAAACCCTAAGACAAGAGGTCTTTTGAGATTCTTTGTGAGATTACCTTTTAAGACAAAGAGTAAAATGATTGAATTAAATTTTACTCCTCTGACAGAAAAGTCAACTGAGTGGTTAGTTTGCCGACTCCATGAATCCCCATCAAATCCTGAGCTGCTGAAGGCCGGTCCTCATGGCAGTAACACAAATGTGTACATAAACACATTCAACCAGGCTCACTCATGTGCACAAAAAACGTAAGATTCGAGACTGTGTAACCACCTGACATCAGAAGACCCAAGTCTTCGCGAGAGACTGCAGCAGGCAGGCAAACATCATGGGAATTCATCACACACAAGCTGAATGCTGGAGACTGAAGCCCTGGACATGTGAATTATGTTGTAAAGTGTCTCCCGAGTTTGCTTTCCGTCACACATTGAGTAGAATCAGAAACGACACCAAGAGATTTTAATGTATCTGTTTTGTCCATTTTGGATAGCCTAGGTACAGAAACAAGAGCCCCCTTAAGATGCAAAAGATTATGTTTGAAAATATAAAGCTTATATTTGAACTTCACAATGGATTATAAATTATAAGCAAGCCAGTTTTAAGCTGTTGGTATATTTCGTTCTACTGAATTTTCTCTTAAACCCCGTGTCAATAGTCAGGCATGACAAATGCCTATTATCCCAGCACTCAGGAGGATATGGAAATTGAGATCACACTGAGCTACACAGTAAGTTCCAGGCCAGCCTGGGTTACATAGCAAGGGCCTATATTGAAAATAATATAATAATAATAATAATAATAATAATAATAAATCAAATTCTTGTTTAAGAGCTGTAGAGATTGCTCAGTGGTTAAGAATACAAGATGCTCTTCCAAAGGACCCAGGTTCAAATCCCAACACCTACACGACAGCTCACAACCATCTGTAACTCCAGTTCCCAGGGATCTGATGTTCTCTCTGCCCTACTGGTTTTCACAGGCACTGGACACATGGAGTGTGCGTGTGCAAATACATATATTCTAGCACATACACATTACACACCTCCTCAAAGACAAAGAAACAACGTACCAATGCATGCCACATGAACAGATCCGAAAAAACACTGTGCTAAGTGAAATAAGCCAACCAGAAAATGACTTGCACGTGTAATTCCACTTAAATAGCCAAGAACAATCCACAGAGACAGCAAACACAGCTGAGTGCACAACACACCCAACAAAGACTGAGGCAGGAGCATCGTGACTGTGGAATCGCCCTAAACTACACAGGAGAAAGAAGGGAGGAAGGAAAGATGGGCGGGACTTGTGCTTACCTCCCCAGGGCTGGGGAGAGGACTATGTGGTGACTGCTATATGGCTGGTGTCACATGGAGCGATGAAAATGTCACCAAACTAGAGTATTAGTAATACATAAACAGTCCCTGCCTGACCCCTGGTACACGCCTGACCAACAAGCCACCAGAAAGCCTAAGGACTGTCCGTTCTGGCTGAGCTCTGCCGGCCTCTTGGGCGGTCACAGAAGCGCCTGAGTGCAGCCAGGGCCCAGGACAGGCGCAGCCCAAGCGCAGAGCTCCCCCAAAGCTGATCGTCTGGAGCAGTACTTACCATCTGCGGCATGCTCCTTGCCAACGTCTTGTTTTAAATGTCTTCTAAAAGTCAAATCCGTTTGCTTGGAAGATTTCCTCATTGCTCTCCTAGGAAATCTAGATAAAGCAGCTGAGGGGAAGATCTCAAAGCACCAACTGATGCTCGTGCACGTCAAACAGAGACATCATCTATCTAGACCAGACCTTTTGTCTATTCTGGAGATGAGGAAGCCTAGACGCAATTCTGTCAAAGCCTGTCTTTTAAACAACGTGAGATGTAATCTTAAAATGAAAACTTGCAAAGAGGCTCAGCACCGGTGAGAGCTGAGGATGCTGTACTGCGATAAGCCAGGCACGAGGAGATTGCATGGCTCTGCTCCCACGAGGAGCTGATTGGTGAGATTAGTGAAGTATGACTGAGATGCTTGAAGAAAACCAAGGAACAAGTGCGTGTAAGGACAGAAAACCCTGGTCTTCTCGAGTCCTCTCTCCCATGGTGCCTCAGTCCCTCGTAAAGGGCAGAGACGCTAGAGAAACAAGCTTCGTGGTGTTTATCCCCTCCTTCCCCTCAGTGCGGGCCTCCTGGGAACAGCCCTTTTGCGCAGGCATCATCGCAGAGAAAAGGGAGCTGAGGCTTCAAGTTCTGACTCAAAGACGGGCTACTAGGGCCACTTCCGTTGAGAGCTATAAAGAACGAAGCAACCGAGTTCTAGGGACCCATTAACCCCTCAGTGCTGGGAGACGCCAGGAGCAGCCAGACTCCAATTACTGTTATGAGAGGTCGCAGAGCGAATCCCACGGCTACTGAGGGAGCTCAGATCTTTACGGAGAAACCCATAAATCCAGAAACGCTGAGCCTGTGTCACCTGCAAGATGCAAGCAAAGCAGCAGCACAGCTGTTGGCCTCAGCACCTCTCTGAGCACTCGGAAGCAGGGCATCCAGCTGTAAGGGAGACTGGAGGAAAAACAGAAGAAGCGAAGGAAACTCGAAGGGGCCTAATGCAATCAGCACCACCTGTGATTCATCCAGGCCTCCAGCAGCCTCTCTGAAGGATTCTCTCGCTGGCAGACATCTAGAAAGGTCAAGCTGAGACACAGCACAGTGAACCTGAACAACAAGATGCAGCCGAGCAAAGGCAGGCAAATGCCCCCTGCAAACGTGTGTGTGTGTGTGTGTCCACATACACAGTCACGGCAGTCGAGATGTCCTGATAGGGAAACCCAGACTAACGGATCCTACACACGTCAGGTACTGTTTGAGCAGCTCACTGGCTTCGGTCGTCCACTGCCCTCTTCATAGAAACACTGTGACCACTTTTCATTAAAAAAAAAAATTAGCCCAAACCAAGCTAAAAACATTCATAACATCTTTAGCATCAATATAAATGGGGGCTGGACAGTTGGCTTGGTGGGTAAGGGCACCAGCTGCGCTTCTGGAGGACCCAGGTTCAACTCCCAGCACAGACATGGTGGTTCACAACCATCTGAAAACCCTCCTTCCAGGGGACCCAATGCCTTCTTCTGAACTCCGTGGGCACGGTGGCGGACCCATAGTGCACACAAGTATGTGCATTCAAAATACACATACGTATATGTAAATCTTTCAAAAATCTTTAAATACCGGAACAATTAGCAAGAGAACTTCTACAGCTTATTCAGGTATTGATTCGTCAAAAAATGAGCAACAAGAAGTTTAGTAATTACATCTCTGAAACATAGGAAAAAACCCTTAATTTTTCAAAGTAACTTTTTCTTTTAAAAGCAGAGTCAAAAGACAAAAACCACACACTCAAAGCTTCTAGCCCAGTCAAAAAGAATTAGACTAATCTGTAGCTTTGCTAACGGACACTCAAAACCTCATCCTTCCTGAATGAAATGGCGCTCACTGGGAGGCTAAAGCCAAGGGGCCATCACTTCACCGTCAGCCTGGGCTAGCCTGGGCTAACTACAAAGGACCTGCCTCAAAAAAACGGACCACTTCTCTACTCCTTCAAAGTTTCATTCTCACAATGACAAAAAACCCGGGGGTGGGGCACGCCTTTAATCCCAGCACTTGGAAGGCATGGATGGATGGATGGATCTCTGTGAGTTCGAGGCCAGCCTGGACTACACAATGAGTTCCAGGACAGGCTCCAAATCTGTCTCAAAAAAAAAAATGGAGCTTTCATAATTTATTTTCTCTCTGCCTCTCTGTCTGCCTCTGTCCTTATCCACCCCTTCCTCCCTCCCTCCCTGGCTTTTTATTATAGAATTCCATGTAACCCAGTTTGAGGCTAGTCCTGAATTCCTGATCTTTCTGTCTCCACCTCTCAAGGGAATTTTCAAAATAATTTATATATAAACCAGCTGAAAAACCATGGTGTGTGTAAGGGGGGTGTTTGTTTGGTTTGTTTTATTTGTTTGTTCTTTAGCAATACTTCACTCAAACACTCCCTGGTAACTACATAGGAAGTAACTAGGTCAGAGAAGACGTGAAGTAATTTTAGCAAAACCACCCACCACAAAAGAACAGGACAGATTACAGATAATGCCATCCAAGCCAATTAAACACAGAAAGGACCAAAAAGAGATATCCAGTAAGCAGGTGAAAAGCCACTGGGGAAATGCAGATCAGGACCACAGGCATGTTATTTCAGCACCAACTGGCAGCTAAATTTTAAAAAGAAACATAATTAGGATTGCTGGGGATGAAGAGAAGCTTGGAGCCTGGCAATGGAAAATGGCAGTGTCTTCGGAACCAATACGGCAGAGCTTTAAATAGTTACCATATGATTCAGCAAAGCCTCTCCTAATTAGACATCTAATACCAATAAAAGCCCTCATCCACACAAATTTCTTAGCAACAACACAAACGTCCATTCACTGATGACCAGACAAACAAAATGAGGTATAAAAATGGAATATCCCCCAGTCACGAAAGGAAGCGAAACAGTGACGGATGTCAGTCACAAAGGACACATTTCACTAGCTCACTGCACACAACGGGCACGCCCATAATAAGGCAGTCAACCGGGAGCTGGGCACGTCAGGGGTGGAGAGCACTCGCTGCTCAATCATGGAGATCAGAGCTTGGAGCCCAGCATCTACCTCCAGGGGCTCCCATGTCTCCACAGGCAGCACACACACCTGTTGGGGACTATGATTTTCAGGTGTGGGACTTTTCTGTTTACGCAGCATCTGTTCATCTCTGTGAAGCTGTGATTCTTTGCCTGTCTAAACACCTGATGGTCCTAATAAAGCTGAATGGCCAATAGCAAGGCAGGAGCAAGGACAGGCGGGGCTGTCAGGCAGGGAGGATAAATAGGAGAAATCTGGGCGGAAAGAGAACAAGGAGAGGAGGCTATCAGAGGTCAGCCACCCAGCTACTCACAGCGAGCCATGGAGAAAGAAGTAAAGGAAGGTATATATAGAAACAGAGAAAGATAAAAGCCCAGAGGCAAAAGGTAGTCAGGATAATTTAAGAAAAGCTGGCAAGAAACATGCCAAGCTAAGGCCAGGAATTCATAACTAAGAATAAGTCTCCATGTGCTTTATTTGGGAGCTGGGGGGGGGGACCCACAAAAAGGCAAAAGAGTAAAACATCCTAGAACACACATGTGCATATAAATTCACATAGGCATGTCAAGTAAATCTCTTAAAAAAAACTTTTGAGGCCACGTGATGGTGGCGCACACCTTTAATCCCAGCACTCAGGAGGCAGAGGCAGGCGGATCTCTGTGAGTTCCAGGGCAGTCCGGGCTACACAGAGAAACCCTGCATCGGGGTGTGGAGGAGAGATGAAGAAAGCAGATGAATGGTTAGCCTAGAACTCGGTTAGAGGGTAATGGCCAAGAAGTACAGAGTTTCACTGAGGGAGGAAGGGGGTAAAAATGTCCTCAACCTTGTAGACTGAGACAGCTCGTTCATTTCCCTGCTGCCCAGACCCAAAATAACCACACAGACACTATATTAATTACAACACTGCTTGGCCAATCACGTAAGCGCATTGCTAGCTAGCTAGCTCATATCTTTTTTTTTAAATATTTATTTACTTATTATGTATACAATATTCTATCTGTGTGTATGTCTACAGGCCAGAAGAGGGCACCAGACCTCATTACAGATGGTTGTAAGCCACCATGTGGTTGCTGGGAATTGAACTCAGGACCTTTGGAAGAGCAGGCGATGCTCTTAACCACTGAGCCATCTCTCCAGCCTAGCTCTTATATCTTAAATTAGCCCATTTCCATTATTTTATATTTTACCACAAGGCTCATGGTTTACCGGTAAGGTACCCGGGTGTCTGTCTCCCTGGGATCTCCCTGACTCTGCCTTCTTTTCTCCACTATCTCTTCTTGGAATTCCCCGCCTTGGTCTATTCTGCACTGTCATAGGCCAAAGCAGCTTCTTTCTTAAGCAGTGGTAATAAAACATATTCACAGCATGCAGAGGGGAATCCCACGTCAGAACCTAACTACAGGGAGGGATACAGAAGCATGAATAGACTGAAACCCAGCGGACTGTGCCGTGTAACCAAGTGAGGGACACGGTAGGAGAGGCACATCCTGCTAAGGTGTTGCACACACATGACCACAAAGTTGCACTGCTCTGGAGGATGCCCTGTACACCCTTGAACACGGCAGAGGCCGCAAACCCTCCTGGCGCTGTACACGTGGAAAAAGACAGGGCAGAAGAAAACAACAATGGTTTCTTGATCAAGGGCCAGTGAAAGCTATTGTCCTGAACATTTACAGGACGCTTAACAGAAACCTTTCGTGAGATTGATCACTCTGGCTCGTTCATTGTCTAAGGCAAAGTCAGGATCTAAGTTCCTGGTCATCTATCCCAATTTGTACAAAGAAATTTCTTTTATGGATGTTTCTCCATAAGCAATTCATCTTGGCTTTAATCACAAGGCTCTAGAGATCCAAGACAAAAATACCCTTTGGAGAAAACGTCAGAGGGATGGAAAGAGATTAATAAAGAATTTTTTTAAAAAATTACGTAAGTCAGAAAACTGGCTATATTTAGGTCTAGTCATCTGACCAGTGTAGGAAATGTCAATTTTATTAGCATCAGGAAACATTAATAAAAGCACAGCGTTGGGTCCATCTCTGTGTATTCGTGTGGCACACAGGAACTGAGTCCAGCTACATGTCAGGTTCCAAGCTCAGAATTAAGTCTCATTACCTCAGTTCTACCAGTTCAGAGAGTTAAGGTCTAGGGTGATGCCCTCCATGATGAGCATCTTAGGATTTAAGAGCTGAGGTCTAGGGTTATTGTTTGACTCTTCCAAGGAGCAACGATAGCCACGGAACCCACCCTCGTGCTCACATCCACTGAAGGGGCGTGGCCAACATCACCATGTGAAATCAGACTGAGAAATCAACCTGGAAAAGCATCAGGGGTTGGTGATAAACATCTCTTTAGAGCAGGCGCTTTTAAAGTACTGTCAACCATGGGTAGTGTTAAGAAACACATCCTTAAGTTGTGACAGAGTAAATGTGTATAAAAATATTTGCCACGGTGACTTGCCATTTCAATCACTTGAGTTTATTATAATCCACTAGAAAGAAGCAATCACGGTTCAATAAACTGTTCCAGGACCATTCACGGGCTGCAGTTTAAAACCCACAGCGTGCACCAATTATTGATAAGGAGACAGCAGCGGCCATCGCTGGCTCAGGAGGAAGTAACAGGACACAACTATGGGGGCGGGGGAACAGCGTTCTGGAAGAGTTCTCTCTCACAGGTATTGCTGTGTTTGCTGCCCCTCCAGACCCAAAGACACTGGTGGGAGGGCTCTCCACTGCTGTAATCACCCACCAGAAGAACTGTTGCTTCTTATTTTGGAAGAGCGCTACAAAGAGAAACAATGTTTTCAGTAAATTAAAGGTAGGACAGTCATGTGTTCATTTGCGACTGGAGTCTTTAACCAAGCAGGAAAAGACTCTGCCATCTGGAGTAAGAATTAGCTGGGGTGCTACCTCCCTAGGACAGGCAAGGCTATGGCTTCCTTCTTCCTTCCACTTCTGAGACTCAGTAAGGCAGCTAGGAATGACTGTCAGCAACCTGAGAACGTAGACCTTCAGAAGACCGGTTAAGTAAGAATCTCCATCAGGGAAGGCCCGGCTGGGGTAGAGAAAACATTGCAGTGGTTTGAATAAGAATGGCCCCCATAGGCTCATATACTCAATGCATAGTCATCAGGGATTAGCATTATTGAGAAAGATTAGGGAGTGTGGCCTGGTTGGAAGAAGTGTGTCGCTGGGGGGTGGGTGTTGAGGTTTCAGATGCCCGAGCTATGCCCTACATTTCTCTCCTTCTGCTGCCTATGGATCAGAAGGCAGGACTCTCAGCTACTTCTCCAGTACCAGGTCTGCCTGCATGCCGTCCTGCTCCCCATCATGACTAGACCGGACTAAAGCTCTGAAACTGTAAGCCAGCCCCAACTAAATGCTCTCTTTCCTGAGTCGTCACAGCCACAGAACACTAAGACAGCCTTGTATTATTTTAAATAAGCACCTTGGACACTGAACTCCGCAGGATAAGACTATGCCACAGGATACTGAAGCAAAACCGAAACTCAAAGACTAACCAAGCCAAGAATGGATGATAACAGGACGCTCTCCCTGAGCCCATACCATAAGCAACAACACTGCACCAGGGCAAATGATGCTGTGTTAGGAGGAGCTGTGGAGAACCATCCTCCCTCCCCGGGAAAGACATCTGCATTCTCGAGGGCCGACACAAACGTCTTCTGTTCCGTGAGAGAGCCAGTAGGTTTAGAAGGATGGGTCAAAATACTGAGAATTCAAAGGAGAAGAGAGCTGGCAATGGGCCCATGGGCTTGGCTCTGGCCACACCCTCTAAACTTAGCTTGGGGATGCTGGGCTGGGACTCAGGAAACCCGCACTTCAGTTTCACCAGTTGGCTCCCTGGGAGACTCCAAAGACTACAAGACTTGCTCCTTCCCTTGCAGTTCCTGCTGGCCTTGGTCTCTCACGGTCACCCTAGAACACACAGGGTGTGGCAGTGCCTTTCTGTGCGGTAGCTGAAGCAGGTTTATAGGCTTGCAGCACTTAACACAACCAGCCTCGTGACATCTCCGGAACACCCGCCATCACCAGCCACCTGGTGCCTGGATCTAGGTCTGAGTTTCTGGGACCTCTGCTTCAAGCTTCAAAGGGTCAACAACGCAGCCACATCTGTGCATCCCTAGCAGCACCGCGAGTGGCTTCCTACGACCCACCTCTGTGGAGTCTTAATGTTTTTTACACCTTTGCGTTTAGCAACACTTCTTTGTAATATAGTTTACTATCCCAGGTTATAAACCTGGTGCAACATTTCTTTGTAATGGTATAGTTTACTGTCCCAGGTTATAAACCTGTTTTTAAGAGACAATCACCAGAAGACACACAGAATGACTACCAAAGCACATGGAAAGACAGCCAACATCAGATGTTAGGGAAATGCAAATCAAACTATAATAGTATCTCACCATGCACCTACAAAATTTTTAAATTGGCCAAACGGATGCATTTAAAGCACTTGCTGGCAAGCCCGATGACCTTAGTTCAGTCCCCACACAGAGGAAGGAGAAAGATGTCCTATGACCTCTCTCCACGAGCCACGGCACGTGCACACCCATGCACACATAACACATACCAAACAAATGCTTAAAAAAAAACTAAAGATGGCCAAGTCGAGTGTTTCAAAGGCTTGACAGCCACTGGAACAGGTGCACTCTGGGAAAGTTCGCCGACACCTCCAGTTTCCTGGTGACGGAGCAACTCAGGAAAAGTGAAAACACAGGTGCATATGTAGGCTCATAGAGGGTGTCCACAGCGCTATTCCAGCCGGAAGGTGGAAGGATGATCTGCCAGTGTAGAGCAGGTATGTAAATGTGGTTTATGGGGAGAACAGACACTATCTTGCAATATAAAGCAACATAGCGGCGGTGGGACGGCAACAGCCCGAGGCGGTAAAAGGAGCCCGACACAAAGGCCATGCAATAAAAGACGTCACTTATGTGAATGTTCAGAAACGGAAGTTATGGAGACAGAAGGCAAATCCGTGGCTGACGGGAGCAGGGTGGGAACTGAGAATCACTGCTACCGGGGAGACTTGTCTTTTGAGAACAATGGAAATGCTTTAAAATTGGGTCATTGTGATGACTGCAGAGATCTGCAAATTTGCTAAAATTCAATGAATCGTGCATTTAAATTCTAGAACAAATGTCAGGGTTTACACATTACCCTTCACTATCACGGCGAAATAAAACACTCTAGGTCTACGTCAAATTAAATAAAGTTACCACAACATGCCATGTCTGTTTATATGGAGAACTACACGTGCTAAACACAGAGAGCCTCAGGACCACGCCATCACAGCAAAGGGGCAGCTTCCATCCCCAGTCCGACGTTCAGCCTGAGGCATTGGAGAAACGGACCTGTAGAATGGAAGACGTTTTCACTGCTTCAGGACAGTCCCAGCATTAGCCAGGAAGATAACCTCATGAAGCCGAGAAAACTCTGTCTCACACAGAAGACAGTTTTTCTTGTTCCTCAGGGACATGTTTTCACAAATGGTGACACCACGTCACAGGAACAGTGAGGCCTGACCGACCGCTGGCATCAAACAACCCACACATCCCTGGACACAAACTGGATGCAGCAGAGTACTGCCAGGATGTAGAAGAGACCCCTGCAGATCTGCTAATCGTAGACAGGCAATAAAGGAACGGCTCCAGTCTTGAATTCTTTCGCCCATTCCTTGATGATGAAGACTCTACACTTACCACAGTGAGTTTAGGAGGAAAAGAACTAAAATTTAACCAAAAGTTCAGCGTGCTTATATTTTAAAGGCTTCCCAAAAATCCATGTAGAAATCTCCAAAAGGAGCATTACTAGCCTGAATATATGATAAACATCCTGCTTTCTGGAACTAATGTTTTTAAAGGACCAATATTTAAAATTATTTTTGTAATTGTATAATTTAAAGCTATTTTCTTCTTATCCCAGTATATAACTATGTATGTAAAGAAAAAGTAGGGTTAAGAGGTGCCACTTCAACACCACACCAGATGTCAACTAAGCCACGAGACACGGGTCACTTACCACTGTCCAATGGCAGGTGCCACGGACAGAGAAGGAAACAAACTTGACACAGCTTACGCATGGGGTGTTCACGAGAGCGCTAGGCCTCTTTCTGTCAAATTAAATCCACGAAAAATGACGACGGCACAAGGAAGAACTAAAGATTCTAAGATTCTGAAGGGGAACACGAAATTTTAGTTGTTTATTTAACTACATGAGCTCCTTAAGATAGACCTGTCTTATAACTGGGGGACCAAAAGCTGGAGTCTGTCCCACCAGCTGGGAGTTTGTCTAAAGCCCAGGACCAAGGTGACGCCAACTGACGCCACTCAGCCAGCGTTCAGCCGCAGCTCCGCTCAGCCCAGGCCTCCTAAGATCACCTCTAAGATAATGAAGGAGGGTCCTGTACAGCCAATGCCAGCATCTGCTGTAAGGGGCTACTTCATTTTCTATTCGGAACACCACGCGGAAGCTGAGGCCTCAGCCTTCCTGTTCCTAATGGGAGCAGTGGGAAATACAAAAGCCAACTCCTCCAACTTCCGAAAATAAACAAAATCAAGGCCACTCCTGGGAAGACTCGTTACCCAATTCCATGATAAACAGATTGATCAAACTCATTAGGAGTCAAAGAAACGTCCTGATATGAATTCCTTCTTGTAAGTCACCAGAGACACAAGTGTGGGTCACTGGCTAGAAGGCACCAGGAAGAAGGTTAAGTGTTGGGCTAAGTGGATCCCGGTGTAGGCCATGCCAATGAGATCAGGTACTATTAACAGGGATTCTAAAGTCCATTCAGATGTGGGACTCCTTATATCCTTATATCCCTTCTATTTGCAAAAGATAAAACTAAAGCCTTCTTCCTCAACAGAGAAGGAAGTACTACAAAGAGCTAATTCGTATGCTATAAATTAAAGGGGTTTGATCGTCTGTTGCTTCTTTTAGCGGCAGATTCCAGCAGTCTAAAATGTCACCGGCTCTGAGGGACATGTGCTCAGAGCTGCTAACGTGACTGACTGCTCCTTGACACAGGATGCTCGGCTGTAGCTGAACATAAGCAACAGGCCTATGAATACGCGGACGCTGTCCACACCGTCATCTGGGTAACCCTAGTTAACAGTGAAGGTTCCATAGTTTGGTTCTAAGGGAAAAAGTCTGAAGACGAAAGACTAGATGTTGCAATGCGAGCTCCCCCAGAAAGGATAGAAAAGCCCAGTAGGTAAAGAAATCCTTCCAACAGCCAGTGTTGTCCTCAAGCAGGATACAGAGGAAACGAAACTCCTGACCCAGGAGTGCTTAGGGACAGTGGAGACCAGTAACAGGGACATCCAGGAAGAAGGCCAATGGTACCCAGTGCCCTCTGTTCCTGCAATGCCATGGGTTCTCCACGTCATAGACACTGGCTGTGACTACAACTTTCTCTGGGTGAAAACAGGACCCAGTATGTCATTGTTCATGCACACTGGCCTGATGGGATAGCACAGAAGACCAACGTCCTATGGTTTGTAGAAAGTATACCTCACCTACTGCATACTGTAACATGGGCAGCAAGGTTCAAAGACATGGCCGGATGTCACGGAACGTTTGTATCAGGATGTTCCATCGTGTAGCCACAAACATCCAGATTAGAATTATTTCCACACAATATTTCGGCCAGGACTCCTAGAAACTTCTATATTAACATGCTGTGGCAAAGGAAGATTTTATATTAATAGAGAGGGCAACAGAGCAAATGTCTGGCCGACTTCAAGGGTCCTCTCATCATAACTTGGATGCAGGGACTCTCCTCTCCCACCCTCTGATTAGGAAATATATTCAAGGTGCTCCATCTAGTGGATCGATGGAAGATCTCAGGATAAGGGAAGCTCAAGGCATCTCTCACCCTTAGTCAAACTGCAGCCTGGAAGCTAACGATAAAGACCAGAGGAAGTTCAGGATCTCAAGACCAAAAGGACAGCAGGGGAGAGGCAGAAGAGGGACCGTGGCTGGCAAGCTCCCCGGGGTCAGGAATGAAGTCACTGGAACTGGTTAAACACAAGGCACCCTAAATGTGCTCCCTCCCGCTTCCCCAGTTTTCTCTAACACAGGGGGCACTCATCAGAGACCACTTCAGAGGGACAGTAAAAGCATGGCAAACAAGGTGCGGGCAGACATGCTGGTTGGCAGCCCCGACTGTTGTACAGATCTCTACAAAACCTGGTCTACAGTTATCCATCAACAGCTTTATCAGTAAATAACCAGACACTGGAAACATGATTCATAAACGATGGATTCGTCAATCAAAGGAAATGAACTGCAGTAAACACACAACACGGCCCAGCTCGGCGTCATTATTACAAATGAAAGAGGCAAGACAAAACTATGAGAATTTGTGCTATGTAATTTCATGTTTATAAAAACTCACAGTCACAGATCTGAGGTTCCTGGGGGATGGGGGAGGAGCAAGAATGACAAACAGGTACAAGGACATGCAGGCTGCGGTTTCGGACATGTTCATTACTTTGATTGTGACAGCGGTTTTACATACGTGGGTGTTAAAATATGTCCTGTGTGCAGCTTTAAAGATGCCAATTAATCTCAGGAAAGCTACATACTGGGAAATGACCACAATGGGAGCATTTTAATCCAGCAGCCTCCCAGGCTAACATGCACTTCTTACCTTAAATCTGTGCAACGCTAAATAGTCTATTAGTGGGAAATAGACTAATAACTAAGCTTAAGACACTGCTTGCATACCACCTTTAACTCTGCATAGAACCGAAGACACAATATTTCACACTGTGTCCCTTGAAAAACTAGATTTCCATTTTCCCGTGCGCCGTCTGGGGCCCCACACACCGAGAAGCACATTCATGCACGGAGCCCACGAGTTACTATGGGCAGAGAGATTAAGGAAGGACGACCAAGCTCACGGGAAATCAGTGCACTCAGCAGATTACCCCAAGTTCTCTGAACGCCAACATCCGAGGAGCGTCTAGAACGTGGTGCACCTCTGCCCCCTGCCGCGCAGTGCTGGTTACCATTCTAGACAGTTCTCTGAACGGTTATGAAACAGGAGGGACCAAACTGTTTCATCTCCTCCATTTCCATCCATGTGCTTTTCTGGGGAGTTCCCAAGTGAAAATCTGGAAGATTATATCTTGCTGCATATCCAGGATGGGGAAAGGCTCTCAGGAAAATAATGTCATATTTTGGGGGATGATGATCCCATGGCATGTGTGTGGCAATCAGAGGCCAACTGGCAGAAATCAGTTCTCTCCTTTTGTACGGATCACAGGGATGATACTAGGTCATCAGGTTTAGCAGCAAGCAGCTTCAGCCACTGTCTTACCAGTCCAGGAAACATCTTTTACAGATTAATTTATATATATATATATATGAAAATGTACACATGGATGTTGAAGTTGTTTGAATGAAAAAAGAACTTCACAGGCCCATAGATTTGATTGCTTGGTCCCCAGTTAGTGGAACTGTTTGGGAAGGACTAGGAGGTGTGGCATGGCAGGTGGGCTTTGAGCTTTCAAAAGCCCATTCTCTTCCCAGTTAGCATGCTCGTGCTCTCTCTCTCGTCCTTGTGCCTGTGAACTGGGATGTAAGTTTTCAACTACTTCCCCAGCACCATGCCTGCCTATCTGTCTCCTGCCACGGTGGAAATAACTTCTAAGCCTCTGGAACTTTAAGCCCCCTGTAAACTCAAACTCCTATTGGTCTTGTGTCTCTTCACAGCCAACAGAAAAGTAACAAAGACAGAGGTTATGTGTACAAAGCACTCCTCTTCAAGTTCAACTTAAATATATGGAGACTTGGTAACAGCATAAATCGTTCATGATCCCACAGAATTCAGGCTGTCCTTCACCAAACACTTCCAAACTCTGCTGCAGAGGAGGACGAGGAGACAGAGAGTCAAGGTGGAGAAAGTGGAGAGACCGGAAGGAGGAAGGAGAACACAAACCAGAACGACGCAGGTCCTCGTTTCTGTCCACCCACTGCCTAAAGCAGGGCTAGCTAAGTGAGGCTATCTGTTAGCAACAAAGCCAAAGATGCCCTTATCCCTCTATGCAAGCAAGATGGAAAGTGGTTTAGTGGCCCCCACAAAAGCTCAGAGTTGATCATTCCATTAATGTCCAGGGTGGGCCCTAAAGAACCCTTTATCCATTGAGTTAACAAAGTACAGCCACGAGGAGTGGCTCTGCATGTGTGGACAGAGGAGCGGGGCTCTGCATGGGTGGACAGAGGAGCGGGGCTCTGCATGCGTGGACAGAGCACCTCTGAAAGGAGTAAGGGGCATAGAGGAGAGCAGGCAGAAACAGGGTTGTCCTGCTCCCGTCCCGAGAAGAGACAATGGTAAGCAGAGGCATTCCTCAGCCCCTACTTCATGACAGCACCACCACCACCACCCTGGGCCATCTTTGCTCTTTTGTTGTTAACAGGTTTTCATTGTTATTGTATGTGTGGGAGTGTTTTGCCTGCAAGTGTGTATGTGTGCCATGAAGGTAAGAAGAGGGTCAGATACCCTGGGACGAAAGTTATGGGTGGTGGTGAGCTACCCCTTGGGTCCTGAGAACCAAACACAGGTCTCTGCAGGAAAGGCCAGAGCTCTTTTGTTCCATTGGATGTGGGGTGTCTCACCTGCACGAATGCCTGTGAACCACATGTGTGCCTGGTCCCCAAGGAGGCCAGAAGGGAAAATCAGATACCTAGAAACTGGAGCTGTAGAGGGTTGTGAGGATGTGGGTGATAGGAACTGACCCGAGGTTCTCTGGAGGGGTAGCTAATGCTCTTAACCTCTGAGCCAACTCTCCAGCCCAAAGTTTTCTTTGTTTTATGGGCTTAGGTTTTCTTGTTGCTCCGTTTCAAGATAAAGTCTCACTGTGTAGTCCAGACTGACCCCAGCCATGCCACCTGCCTGCCTCAGGCCCCCCTGTGTTGGGATGAAGGCTCCTCTCCCCTCTTTCCTGTTCCACTGTCTAAAGCAGCCGTTCTCAACCTGTGGGTTGCGACCCCTTCGGGGGTTCAAACGACCTTTTCAGAGATCGCATATCCGATATTTACACTGCAATTCACAACAGCAGCAAGTTACAGTTCTGAAGTGCCAACAGAAATAACTTTATGGTTGGGGTCAGCACAGCATGAGAAAATGCACTGAAGGGCCGCCGTGTTAGGGAGGTTGAGGACCACCGTTCTAAAGGCCTCTTTCGCAAAGGGGAGTACCCACAGCCATTTCCCAACACCCAGACATCGTGCATGTGACCTCATCTCAAAATCGGGGCTTTGCTGTCCAGGATGGGAAGTGAGGTCAACCCACTATGGCCCCGAGTCCACTAATGAGTGTCCTTACAGAAGAGAGGTTCTGACCCCAAGAGCTCAACTACAGGCTTCCAGAAAATTCTCACCCCTTCGAAGTTTCCAGTCTTGACCACACTGATCCTTACATTTGTTTCAAAACTTGATGGCTCAAAGCAATAAAAATACATTTTTACTACATTTATTGATTGGGGGGGGGCACAGATGTGGAGGCCAAAGAGCAACGTAAAATAGTTCTCTTCTCCCGTCACAGGATGGCGGTCACCAAGCGGGGTGGCAAGTCCCTTCTTCACCCACTGACCCATCTCTCACCATGCTATAAAACGTCCTGTCATAGGCCAGAAGTCTAAAATCGAGCAGGACTATGAGCCCTCCGTGGACTCAAGAAGAGAACCCTCCTTGCCGCTCCCTGCCTTGCAGCTTTGGCGGCATCCTTGGCTAAGCTGCCTCACTCCAATCTCTGCATCTCTTTTTGCCAATAATTCCAGCAGGCTGCAAGTCAGTGCTGTCTCCACCCTACACAAGCACCAAGGATTAGCTCACTTGAGATCGGGCAAGATGTGGTACGGTGGCATTTCCTGAGACCCCTCCAAATGGTGTCAACAAAAGAGAAGGCCAATGACACGGGTCCTTCTTTACCCTCCCCCCCAGCATTGCAGCTTGCCTCCCCTCATTCCTGTCCACAGTTGTCCCTCTGGCTGCTACATGGAAGCCACGAGTCTCGGTGGACCTGAATGTCTGTGAAGATGCCTCCGATACCAACAGGGATCAGGCAGGATTCAGGGGCACCAACTGAGCACGGGACACCTAGACATTTTCTTCCACGCGATCCCGCCCCTGGACTGTCCACTAAAGCCTGTGTGTTCCTGCCTCTCGCGGCCATATCCTTTTCCTTGGACATCTGGTGTAGGAGCGGGGGCAGTGACCCCATCAAAAGAGGAAGGAACCGGGAAATATTTTTAAACAAGGCTGAAATACACTTTCAAAATGAGTTCCCAGTCCTCAAGCATTTACATCTTCAGCTATAAAGAAAAAGATGTGTTCCTGTTTAAACGGGCTAAAGATAATTTAAGGGCCTAGGTGTTTCTTCACTGTCAACTGAGACAGCTCAAATGCCCGCTGACAGCAAACGCACAGTTTTGTATTTTCAATCGTATAAGAAATGGCCTGCACGAGCTTATTTATAGCCATTTAGCTGCTTTCACATCACCCCGTGAAACTTCAACTTGAGAGCTGTCACCACTGATGAGACAGGTCCCTAAAGACCTAAGGACCATGGCCATCTACGTCTCCTACCCAAGACGCCACCTACACAGTCCTCGCCCCTCGGGAGTCCCCTTCCTTCACTGGTCTCAGACAATCAGTGACATCTTCTCTTGTGTCACCTCAGGCCAACAACGCCCAACCAAACTTGTGCTCTGGTCACATCTTTGTCCCTGGATCAGTCCCAACCTCCTACAGTCACCTCCATGCTCCTTTAAGCAAAGGGAAGAAAATGGGGTGTTGGCCTCAGCATAGCCAGCCCTAGGAGGAAGCTGCAAGATACCTGGGCCCTGGGAATCTATGGCCAAGTCCTCTGTCCACCAGAGGGCTTCTCCATAGCTCCCTGCTCCAGGTCAGTAGTCCCAGGCAGGCCCTCTCCTCCCACCTCCAGAAGGGGCACCCTGTGCTGTTTCCCCAGCCTTGCACTCTGGGATGTGAACCCCTCAGCCTTTTCAGCACTTAGCATGCAGACCCAGGAGCAAGGGGCATAAGGGAAGGAGAAGGGGAGGCAGACAGCCAGGTATACCAATAGGCCCCAAGAACAAAACAAGACACTAAAGTGGTACATCTGAAACCCCAGTGTTCAAACGAGGTATAGGCAGGGGGGGGGGGCAGACAGGAAGATCAGAAGCTCAAACCCAGCCTGGGCTACATAACAAGTTCCAGGCCAGCCTGGGCCACACAAGATCCTATCTCAAGAAAACAAACACAGCTACTTTGAATGCCTATATCCTCACCCAAGACCAAGGTCAAGGAAGGGAACAAGAAACATCTCATAAGGATTAAGGGGTTAAACAGGGTGTGATGATAGAGGAGGAGACCGGTTCCTTCGCTGTGAATCATCGCAGCCACAAGCCCTCCATGCAGCCCCTCCCTCTCGCCCTCTGCTTTGAATCCCTCCATGACAGCTGGCAGGTGACTCCCTGATGGCGTCCTCCTTGCCCCACTGCCTTCCACACACACGCCATCATGACAGCCGAGACAATGCTAGTGTGACCATCCTGCCCCTCGGGCCTTGGAAGGGCGCACCTCACACACCGCCCGGTGCCAGAGGCCGCCAATAAACGCTGGCTGAATGAATTATGTGAACAGCTCACTTACCACTTACATTTAATCACCATGTAACCCCATTGTAATTCTTACTTATAGGACAGATTACTGTGGCCATAAACCGTCTGCCAACAATAGCTCAGGGAGGCACAGGCATGGTTTGCCGGTCACAAAGCGTGTTCGACCGCTCATACAGCATTGCTCGGCTTTACAACCGGAAAATCGGGGCCGACCAAGTTTTAATAAACAAACTGATCTTACACACGGTGACACCGAGAGAAGCCATCAGCCAGCGCTGCACACTGATTCTCCTGGCATCACCAAGCCAAGAAGCCTGCAGGCCATTCCGCGGCAGTCATCTGATCTTCTTCACGTTTGATCTCCCAGCAGCCAGCAGGATGTCTGATTCACAGCAGGCCATTAGTAAGTGATGCTGCTCATAGCTGAGTTATCCAGTTGCCTAGCAACCACAAACGCTACCCCAACTGGCTACCATCCTCATCTGGGTTTGAACCAACTAGGACCACCATACAATGTTAACTAGAAAACAAAACTTGCCTCCTGGTTGTGTTTAGTTTCACATCTGTAATCACCAAACAGGAGGATCAGGTGTTCAAGGCCAGCATAAGCTACCTGAGACCCTTCTAGGGAGGGAGAGGAGGAAGGGAGGAGGGAGTGAGGGTACAGGAAGGGAAGGACAAGGTTAGGGGGTCAGCGGACAGTGGGAGGCCGGGAAAGAAGGAGGAAAGAGGATTTTAAAGACCTGTTTCCCGGTACTTTCATCCAGTAGTGAGGATCAACTATTCATTAGCATTTTATAAAGGTATCAATTTAACCACCAAAACAAACTTGAAAATGCAAAAAAACTTAGAACAAAAAGCAAATGACTAACTACAAAGACAGACTTTGGGCTCCCCTGGGTGGCTCACAATGGACTGGAGGTAAAAGCAATATTCCTCCCAAATGGGATACCGATGTCTCTCACTGGTCCTCGGAAGTAGGACATTCACGACCGGGAAGGCCAGAAGCAGAGAACCGAACTATACTCCCCAGGGCATAAATATCCACACGTCCTCTTCCCAGGTGGCCACACTGAATAACCCCCTTCTCCCGCTTTTCACTTCCACTCTGGCTGTTTTAATTGGCTTATTGAGGATGAGTAGCTAGCTGGGCTTACCGTGAGACACAGGCTGACAACCCACAGACCATAAGAACACCTGAGTAGATGGACCTTCCAAAGTAACTACGAGGCTATAGAGGAAGGGAATCTACTGGCAGGAATTTAAATCAATACTGCCAATGTGGAAAACAATTCGGTCTTCAAAAAATTATAGGAAAGCAAGAACGGTGCCTCGCATCTACAAACCCATTGCTCCGCTGGGGAAGGACCATGAATTCAAGGCTAGCTGCGAAGCAAGGTCCTGTCCAAAAGGCGCTGTTTTCTGATATGACCACCACACGAAGTCTCACGTAGGAAGTAAGTTCAAGAGACCCATACAACACAGTGACAAGGACCGATTAGCTGAAATCATGCATATTTCAAGACACTATAAGATGACTCGGTTGTTTATCATCGCTAACAACCAGGCGGCACCTCAAGCAAAAACAGGTAAGGCAGGAGCCATGATCCAATACCAGGCCACCCCAGACTCAACCCACAGCTCTGGGAAGAAGCCAGCCGAGCGATTTCTCTTGCCAGGCCTTCCTCACTGCCGGGGTGGGGGTCATCCACAGGTTCTACTGGACTTGAGCCCATAGGCCCTGTGTAAGAACACCTGACCTCTGGGACCACAGCGCCTCACCTAAGTGACGGCCAGTTCTTGGCTCTACTGGACTCAAGCCCATAGGCCCTGAGTAAGAGCAACCTGACCTGTAGGACCACAGCGCCTCACGTAAGTGAAGGCCAGTTCTTGGCTCTACTGGCCTCAAGCCCATAGGCCCCAAGTAAGAACACCTGACCTGTGGGACCACAGCGCCTCACGTTCTTGGCTCAGCCGCCAGCTCGCCTGCGATTAACACAGGAAGTCATTCACGGGTTTTGAGGTTTTCCAGTGGAGGACGGAGTTCACGCCCAGTGTGCTGAGACTCTCAGCGGCACCACAGAAAGCAGCAATTAAAGGTTGCCAAATTTTCAGGACTTGTCTCAGCAGCAAACATCCCACAGAACTAGCGTGGCTATGAGGGGGTGTCCCTGGAAAGCCCTTGCTTAGCAGACGGGGATGGTCCTAAATATCCAATATGCACATAACTCTAAACTCCATTTTGTTTTAAGTATTTGCTCAGATATATGTGTGTGTATGTATATATATAATATATATTCATCCTATGATCAACTCTCAGCTCTCCAATGATATCACTAGAAATATCTCATGGCTAACTTTTATGTGTGCTTTGAGCCTACAACCTGCAACACTGGGCATGCTTCTGAAAATCTTAGATTTTTCCAAGGAAAAATGCACCATAAAATGTCCCATCCCGGGGCTGGAGAGAAGGCTCAGTGGTTAAGAGCACTGACTGGTCTTCCAGAAGACCCAGGTTCAATTCCCAGCACCCACAGGGCAGCTCATAACTATCTGTAACTCTAGGATTCAACACCTTCACACAGACACACAGGCAGGCAGAACACCAATACACATAAAATAAAAATAAATAAGTTCCATCCCACAAGAATAAGTATGAAGAGAGCAAGCATTCACATCTATCAACATAATACATGCATCTAACTAAAGAGCACAGAGCCAACGGAAGCTCTTTGATGGAGAGCAAGTACGGGCCAGCTCACTGCTCAGACCAGGCTGCTTCAGAGGCCTCTGGAAGCGTCTGGAGCCTCTGCTGGACACACCCCTCTCATTTCCTGGCTTCACCACTCCAAACACTTCCAATGGAGTGGCTGCCACAGTAGACAAAACAGCTCAAGTCAACCCTTCTATCCCCGTGATACCTAGACTTTTAGTTTCCTGTAATTCTCATTATAGCTTAAAAGTAATACGCTTGCACCTTTATTATTCCATCACTGATCATTTCCCAACTTTTTGGGTAAAATTGTTAGTGAACTATATCCCGAAACACAGCTTGCTACTCAGCAGCCGCTGACAGTAGCACAGCCGAAAACAGAAAGAAAGTGACTATGCTTTGTTGGAGCTAGAGGGATGATGGCTCAGTAGCTAAAAATGCACATGGCGCCCAGGTGTGGTGGCGCACGCCTTTAATCCTAGCACTCAAGGGGCAGAGGCAGGAGGACCTCTGTGAGTGTGAGGCAGCTGCTCTATACAGCCATTTCTAGGCCAGCGACACAGTGAGATCCTTTCTAAAAGTAAGACTGCCTACTGCTCTTGCAGAGGACCTGAGCTCAGATCCCAGCACCTACATCTGGCAGCTCACAACTGCTTCTCTCACTCCAGCTGCAGAGGATCGGACGCTCTCTTCTGGTCTCCACGGGCACTGCGCTTCCACACAGACACATCTATACACAACCTTTCAATAGGCCTGTGTATACTGAACTCAGGCACACACACACACACACATGCAGGGATCACAGCACACCATCAGCCACGCTCGCCCAACTGCCTACACACGTGGGACCGCAGCACACCACCAATGACGTTCGCCCTTACACATACACACACACACACACACACACACACGGACCACAGCTGCTCAGGCCAACCCCTCTCAGAATCCCAACGTTGCACTTCCAGTTTGGAGGTGAGGAACAATGACTTTAAAAGGCCAGGGATGGTGGGGAGAGACACTCACGATCCGTGGAGTTTCCTCATAATGAAACTGCTCACTAGGACCTTAGGAAACCCCTCACAGGAAACAGAAGTGAGCTGGCTTCGTGAAAAGGGAGACAAAATCGAAGGAACAACAAAAGCCAAACTGATACTCAGCCAAGAACCATTCCATTCCTGCCTCAGCACTCAGAATATCCCTCATGACCTGAAGTCATCAGCGCCAGGCGTGAACGTCTCTCTTGGCAACTGTCCTTGCTGGCTTCTCTGTGGTAAACATCATGACGAAAACCAGCTGTGGAGGAAAAAGTGTTTACCTGGCTATGGCGGCCCAGCACAGAGGGAGGTCCGGCCAGGAACGATGCGGGAGCAGAGGCAGGAACGATGAATGAGTGCTACTCACTGGCTTACTTCTCCAGGGCTTGCTCAGCCTGTCTCCTTATACCAACCAGGACCACCTGGTCCAGCACCGGCATTGCCCACTGTGAACTGGCCCTGTTACATCAATCACCAATCCAGAAAATGCTATGCAGACACGCAATACCCACAAGCCGATCGGAAGATAATTCCTCAAATGAGGCTCACCCCCCCCCCCCAGATACATCTAGATTGTTTAGAATGGACAGAAAACTAACCACCCAGTAAATTCAACAAGGCTTCAAATAAGGATGGCCAACACAAGCACACAGCTCCACAGCCTAGAGAAGGACCTGAAGAGACAGGAGATGTGTGGCGAGGATTAGAACAAGCACCAACTAGCGGCAGCACCTCCAGTGGGCAGAGGATCCCCCAGCCGTGAGCCATCACCCACTGCCTGAGCATGGAGTAGAATATGGAGCCTCACGGTAATGAGACCTGCACACCATCCACGCCCTCCTCACCTCCCCGGGCTCCTTAGGAACTGACAGCAACACACCAGGTTTTCCATTCTCTTCCCCCGTTCCTCACGTGCACTCTGACCACCCACCCACTCTATCAGAAAGACCACGTTTACTCTACGTCTTTACCCAAGAAACCTTTGCCTTTCTTCGTAAAAGACCATTAAATGCAATTGCATTAAACTATTAATATTATTTTCAAAGATATTCTTGTTATGTTACTGGAACCAAGAAAGCACCCAGTCTTATGTAAGGGAGACAAGTGAGAACTTTCTGAGACAGGGAAAACCCTCTGGGGCTCAGACACACGAAGGAAGAAAGACATGAAAAGTAGGGTTCTGGGCAAGCCCTGGAGGATCCTGCTTCCTGCCACGGCCTGGGTGAGGATCAGTTACTGTAACTGAGAAACCTCAGATTGTTACCTAGTCTCCAGTGATAGTACAACATGGGACATGAGCCCATCAGATAGCAGAAACACAGGTTACAACAGAGGAGAGCAAGTGAACACCCTACCCCCACCCCACCCCCAGTCCTGGCTCTCAAGAAAATAGCAGGCAACTTTTAGAACAAGATTAATTCTTAGGTTAAAAACAAAACAAAACCCGAAAGATTGCCTGAATACACATCTCTAAGACCGCACGGCTCACAAAACAAACAAGGCAGAGGAAGGGAGGGCACTCCAGGCGAAACCCAGGCTGAGTTCTCTGCAGAGGGATCCGTCTATACCTTCCTTCTTTCCACAGAAAAAGACCTGTGATGTGCGGTCACATCTCAACGGGTGTGGCTTGCTCTCAAATCTAGTCCATGGGGATGATTCCGGTCTTTTACAAGTCACAGTGTCTGCAAAACCACAAACAGTGGTCATATCTAGGAAGAGGCCCGTCTATAGGATTCAGAACTCTATTCTCTCAGACCCTAGAAGGAGGATAATTCTGGCTAAAAATTTAAGAGGTGAGCCTACTGTCTCTTCAAACTCTTGGGCAAGATAGCTTCACCCTGAATCACAATTCACCCTCAGAAGCAGGCACAGTCGCTGAATTCATAACAGCAGGAACGGTACCAAGGTTTCCACACAGCCTAACTGGAGAACCCAACACCAGGGCTTGTGTGTGTTGGGTTGGCGGTGTTGGGTAAGCTCATTTTGCTATCGCTGGAATTCTATCCAGGCAGAGGCACCGGGGTTCCACGAGACTTGTTCTCCTCTTACCCCGCACCTCGTGTTCACTCAGCTCTGCTGGGAGATTCTTAACTACGCCCACCCAAGAGCTATCAAAGATGCCCCCTGTGGGCTGCAGAGGCTGAGGCCGGAGGGGAGAAGGAGGACAATCAACTCACCTTGCATCTGAGCCACTTTTAACACCAGCGTGCTGAAGAGGAGAAAGAGAGGCTCGAGCCCTCTGATGTCTTCCCTACTTACTTTCCTATCTCTAGAGATTCCAGCTGGTTTGCAAACCAACACGCTAACTCAGCCATGACATCCTTAGCAGATGAGCATGGGAAAGCTCTCATACAGGGTTCTGCTTTGATAGCAGTTGAATGACTCTATGAATGAATGAATGAATGCACTGCTCCACTATCTGGGAATTCAATGACTTAATTAATTCCACTTAACTTACACAAACCCACAGCAAACTTGGAGGGACAATTCCAACAGCAGGTCTACACCCAATCCTGAAAGCAGGCACTAGAATACCTTGTACAATACTCCACGCAGAATACACACGGTACAACATTTCACGCAGAATACACACGGTACAACGTTCCACGCAGAATACACACGGTATAACGCTCCACGCAGAATATACACTGTTCAACACTCCACGCAGAATACACACGGTACAACATTTCACGCAGAATACACATGGTACAACGCTCCACGCAGAATACACACGGTACAACAGCGTTCCAGGCATCATTATCCACAAAAGCCGAAAGATGAAACCGCCACTGTCTGTTTGATAAATGGATGCACAAATGAAGGAGACATACACAAAGGGACACAACGGGACATTACTCAGCCTTTATTAGAGAGGGTAAGATGTGTCGGGTGGTGGCTCACGGCTTCAACCCAGCACTGAGGAGGCAAAGGCAGGAGGATCTCTGTGACCAAGATATCTACACGCTGAGATACAGGACGGTGCACAGTGAGACACTATCTCAGAGGAGCGGGGCATGGGTAAGGTAGTAAATTTTTATATGTATTTTAACACAATTTCAAAAACAGAAATTGATTAAAATAGTAAAATTTAGACTACATACATTTTATCATAATAAAAATTAATGATAACAACACTTTAGTATGCTTTAAGTGGGTGGACTACATGCATGCATACATAATGCTATATGTGCACATTATGCACATATACACATATGCAATACACACATACATACATACTCATACGTGTATAGATGAGCTACACCTCAGTAAATGCACAGAAGCTGGGGAGGGAGGGGCGGAAGCACGTGATGGCAGGAACTGTCCAGCGCTAAAGTCCGATGAGAGTCCAGCTCAGGCTCTCCCGGGTCCACGCCCTGCTCCCTCTGCTGAACACCATGGCCCACCTTCTCTCCAGACTCTCTCAGATTACACTGTATCCCAGCACACAGGGTGCAGAAGAACCAGGATACCGAACACGTGAACGAAAGAGCAATAATTTCTTAAGAAAAACACTCATTGTGGCCTGACCATCTCTGCACCGGTTTCAAAGGATAGAAAATTAAGTCCTACTTAGCCTACGTGTACAAATAAATGTCCACGTTCTGAGCAGACAGCACTTTAGAGTAGAAAAGACATCAGATCCAGTTCAGACCTTTCTGGGGGTGGGAGGTGTCTAGAAATAATCTAGAATGTGCCCTAACGGAAGCAACTGAGGTAGTCGAGCAAAGGGGACTTCCTTGGACTAGTCCCGTGCGTGCGTGCGTGCGTATGTGAGAGAGAGACAGAGAGACAGAGACAGAGAGAGACAGAGAGAGAGAAGTTTAAAAAGGGTGGGAGGGGTTAAAAACATCCTCGGTATGAAATAGATCCCACTAGAGACCCACAGTAGGAATATTTTTCTAGTTTCTAGGAATCAAAGTTTCTAGGAAAGTTCTGGAAACTTCCAGAGACAAAAACTCGTGTCCCTGAGTAGAAACGGGAAAGGCCCTATGTGAGGAACTGGAAAGGCAAGAGAACAGGAAACAGCAGTGTTTGCACTGGCCAGGGTTGCTCCATCCAGCCTGCACCTGAGAAGGGAAGGCTGCTAACAGGTGAAGGGAGAGATAATTGGGAGTTACCAGAAAGGAAGGGAGGCGGCGGGCCAAGCGCCACATCTGCCTCACTCAGCCAGCACCAGGCAATGCAGCAAGAACAGTCCAGGAATCCGGACTGCGGCTTTGATGGAAAGCCACCCGCAATTGCATGTGACATTAACTGCACGTAATTAATTTCATGAATACAGCGACGTCCAGCTCTTGATTTTTCCTCTGGGCTGCTAACGGCACGGCCTGCACACTGTCTCTCCGGTCTTGAAGGAAAGCAGACACTGGATCCAGCCCAGGCTGCTCCCAATACACATCCTGGACGCCCACAGTAGAGCAGACCCGGGGGCTGGTGTAAACCCCAACAACCCAAGGCAGCTGGGTTTCTTCTGAGCGAGCTAGGCTTTCCAACTGCGGGGACAGAACCAAACTTCAGCTGCACTGAGCACCACAGGGGCGCAGTCTCCGTAATAAAAGTGTCTTTGTAGCTGAGTGAAACAGAACCCAGTCTGCTTTCTGTGTTCCACACCAAATGCTTTGAAGACGACAAATCCAAATTCCACGGGATCATCCTCCAGGCCAGAGAACACAAAGTGTTTCTTGCAAGTATTTATTTCTATAGAAACCACCAAATACATGGATAGGTCATTGTTAGAACGCATGTGTAAAAAGTTTTTGAAAATCCAACTGTGAAAGCCAGGTAATGCGCGGCATTTGGGGGTCAGTAGTTTGAAGTCACCCTTGGCTACACAGCGAGTTTGAGGCCAGCCTGGGATACATAAAACCCTGTTTCAAAAGAAGAAAAATAATGTTAAGATCTTCGGGCCCTACAGAGCAATAACAATGACGGGAAATCCAGCTTCCCTGAGTGTCCGATTACTCTTTTTGACACTGTGTAGGCACGTGACACGGTGCTGAGAAGCCAAGTACGGGGCTCATACTCAGGAGGCTGAGGCAGCAGGATTGCCTAGTTGAGGGCTCGGTTGTAAAGTGAGTGTCTGCTCAAAAAGAAAGAGGCAGGAGGGGTGGGGAGGGGTTGGACGGACGGTTCAATCGGTTAAGCACCTGCCACATGAGGACGTGAATCTGAATTCTCAATACCCAAGTTAAAAGGGGGGTTGGGCAGTACCCACCTGTTATCCCAGTGACCAGGAGGCACAGACAAGAGGGTCTCTGAGATTCACTGGCCAGCCAGTCCAGCCAGCTCCAGGTTAGTGACAGGTCCTCTTTCAAAAGACAGTAAGAGCAAATTTTAAATGGAGCCAGTAGTTTTAAAGGTTTTTTTTATACAATTATTAGACTTGCATGTGTGTGTGTGTGTGGTGTACATGCGCACGCATGCAAAATGAGTGTGTAGAGATCAGAGGACAACTTGTTGGTCCCTCCTTCCATCATGGGTTTCCCAGGTATCCACGCAGGCCACAGGACCTGGTGGCTGGCATCTACGCCAGCTGAGCTGCCTTGCCGACCCCGGAGACCATCTTTTAAAACAGACCTTCACAGAAAACACCAAGATTTAAAGACTAAGTATTCAAAAGCTATTATTATACAGTTAACACCTTTATAAAGGGCAAGCAATATTGTTTTATTTACTTTTTAAACTCCAAGAGAGAAAAGTGCTACGTCCATCATGAGTCACCTAGACATGACACAGGCTTCCCTGAATAAACCCCATCTCTCACTTATCCAGACAAGACGCCTGAATCCAAGTCATTGCTGAGTGGAGTTAGGTCTGTGGTAACAACTCCCTCCAGCTTTTAAAGCAAAATAATAATAATAACAATAAGCTTCACATAGGGACATCGATTGGCAGTCCCGTCCCTTTTCCTGTCCCTACCTCATCCCTACCCCATCCCTGCAGGTGGGGATCCCCAGTTCAGTTCTCAGCACTCACAAGGTTACACACAACTACCTGTAACTCCAGCTCCAGGAGTTTAGGTGCCCTCTTCTGGCCTCCACAGGTATCTGCATGCACACGCAAACAGACACATACAAACCTTAAAAATAAAATCTCAAAATACAAATTTTTATGCTTAAATTGATTAGATTGAGTTTCTGTCCCTTGCAACTGAGAATAATAATATTAGTAACAATAACAATAATAATACCACAATAGACAATCCCCTAGCATATACATGAGAGGAAAAAAAATAGTTTCAAAGTACCAGGAGGTAATGCACTGGGTCCGCAATCTAAAAACACAAAATAGATAAATATAAAATAAGGAAAAAAAAAGATAATTCTAAATCCTAATTTCTAAACATAGGAAAATCCTAGCTGCACTGGTAAGTGGGATTTCATCTCAGTCTCGATGTGTTTACTAAGCCACTGATTCAGGGGACTTTGCATACAGGGAATTTCCACATCTTGCAGTTGCATAATATTCCCCAAATAAGATAATATTTATACTAGCACTTTAAAGTTCCTCTCATGCTAGCTAACTTGACACCTTAAATAATGAAAAAATTAAGTGCAAATAAGTTGCAAAGGTTGAAGTGCGAATGATACCTCAGCAGATCCAGCCAGCAGCTTCGAAGCTCTTAGGAACAGTAACTTCCTCTCTTTAGAGGGAGCAATTCTGAAAACCCAGATAAGCAGTCTTGGAGCTCCAGGCTGGCTTCCAACACATTCAACAGTCAGCAGGCACTCACTTAGGACAGCAAACTAGTTGCCACACTTTCGCTACGTTTGAAGACGCCTTCACTCACGGTGACTTTTCTTAGACTGCTAACAAGGTAATTCTGTTATACTGAAAACCGATAAGCCTAGATTTCTAAGAGAATCCTACGGTTTCTGCCAGACAATACTCAATAGGCAAAGAGCTATGACAGAACAGGAAGGAAGGGGAGAGGACTTCTAAGCAGTTGTATAATCTCTCTCCAATGCCTAACGTGTGACCAACACACCAGGAAGACAGAATTCAGACCCCTGGGATGATAGTACTGGGTATGCTAGCTCAGACAGTCCTACAGCCACGAGGTGTAGGCTCAACCAGGCAAATGAAGAGCCAGGGAGATGAAATGACACGGTGCACATACAGAGTGCAGGTAAAACCTCACACATGAACATGAATCTAAAGCCACTGACCACACAGAGCCGTCTCAGGATGCTCCATCCCATCTCCTTCTGGTACCATATCATGCTATTTGTACCTCACTAGCTTTGTGTTGGGTTTAACATCAGGGAGTGCACCTCTTCCAATCCAGGATTCTTTCTTGATACGATCTATACTAAACTAGGTTATTTGCATTCCCATACAACACTTGTTAAACCTGTACTGGCTTCCACGGGTGTTTGGCAGGCACAAGAAAAATAAAATACCACAGCACCCTGGGAAGACTACTACGGCTATTTTAGTAACAATATTAAGATGTAATTGGGGATTGGCTGTCCAGTTGGTAGAGAACTTGCCTAGCAAGCGCAGCCCCTGAGATCAGTTCCAAGGCTCATTAGGTTTCAAACCCAGGACAAAGGCTAGGGTACCTATTTAACATATCAAAGCGAACCTGGCCCCTGGGTCCCTCATCCCTACCTGTTATCTCCTAACTGGCACACCCCACCCCTACCCTGAACTCTCCAGCCCAAGGGGCTGGGCCACCTTCACTATATAATCCAAACATTTTTGTTATCTACTCTTCGTTCCTTTGGGCCTCCAGGCTGGGTCCCGCCCCCCCCCCCCACAGGGCACAGCTCAGTCCAGCCACGTCCTAGCCGTGTCTACGTGGACTCTTCCGGATGTCCCCACCTCTGGCTATGCTCTCCCACACGGCTATGATAAACTTTCCCCACTGTACCTACAGGCAGTCATGCGCCTTCCCTCTCTTATTTCTTTCTTCTCAATCAGCACTAAACTGAACATACATATGTACGTAGTGTATAGACCTATAATCCCAGCATTGCAGAGGTGGACACAGATGGACCACATATTCAAAATCATCCTCGGCTGGATATCATTTAAGGTCGGCCTGGACTATATGAACCCCTAGATCTCCAAAACAAGGGAAAGAACACAAAATGTCTGTTTTTCCATTTACGTGGTGTTTTTATTTGTTTATTCCCAGTGCCGGGGTAGGAAGCCAGGACCTCATGCATGCTAGACTACCCTAACTCACTTATTTATTTTTAATGTTTTGGTATACAAATCATACACTCTTTTGTTAAATTTATTCCCAAGTATTTCATTCTCCATGATATTATTGTAAATGTCACTTTTTTCTCAATTTCATCTCTAGGGTGTGCTGGCTAGTTTAATAGAAATATAGTTGAGGGCTGTATTTTCATGTCTTGTATAACTGCACAATCCCACACACTTCTTTCTTGTTTTTGTTTTTTTGTTTGTTTGTTTGTTTGGGGGTTTGGGGGGGTTGTCTGTTTGTTTTTGTTTTTCAAGACAGAGTTTTTCTGTAGCTTTGGTGCCTGTCCTGGAATTAGCTCTTATAGACCAGGCTGGCCTCAAACTCACAGAGATCCGCCTGCCTCTGCCTCCCGAGCGCTGGGATTAAAGGCGTCCCCACCGCCCGGCTCCCACACATTTGATGCCCTGCAGGGTCTTTCACACTGGGCTCCGATCACCGGTCTGGAGTCAACCCCCATCCCCACTGCTCCTATTGGCGCCACAGGCTTTATTTATTGATCTGTCTTCAGTTCCGATTTCACTCCAAGCCTGTGAGCATGCTGCTTCCCCAGTGGCTACAGCGTAGGAACACCTCCAAGGAGTTCAGTTCCCTATCTTTCCAGTCTTGGCCCGTCACTCCCGTCTGCTGGGGCCTTTCCCATAACACCATAAAATACTCTCCATGTCTACTTTTGAAGTTTTTGTCCCTCTCTACCGATTTACTGGGAACTGATTACCTACTTACGTCCTGACCAACGCTGTCAGGTCTCTGAGGTCAGAGACAGTGCGTCCTAGATACAGATCTGTCCTCAGCTGCTGTAAAGTAACAATATTCCATAAATATTTTGTTAAATGGGTTACCCAAATCGAAGAATTATCCAAACCTACACTTTTCATCTGACATGTTAATCCTACAATCCTTAATAAAACAAACAGTAGATACGTTGGCAAACGTATTTTCTTTTCTTTTTTTTTCTTTTCTTTTTTTTTTTTTTTGGTTTTTCGAGAGACAGGGTTTCTCTGTGGCTTTGGAGCCTGTCCTGGAACTAGCTCTGTAGACCAGGCTGGTCTCGAACTCACAGAGATCCGCCTGCCTCTGCCTCCCGAGTGCTGGGATTAAAGGCGTGCGCCACCACCGCCCAGCCGCAAACTTATTTTCACAGACAAAAAACGTCCAAGACCACTGAACCCCACATTGTACGAGGATCCGTCTTGTAAAACACACTTGGGAAGTACACTGTGCTGATGGCTGCTCTGTAAATAGTTACTGGGGTAAAACAGTGGCCAGGTCTCTCCCTTCAACACCTAAGCGTTTGTTAATACACTGGGACGGGAGAGGTGAGGGTGCGGGAAGGACAGGAAGGCCATGGGGCATTCTCTCTTCCTCTCCAACTGCTCCTTCACCTAATCTTACACACCAAGGTTCTCGCACGCACACACACATTCCACTCTGACATGAATCTGTCTGTCTCTGTAGAGAGACATATGGAATCGCCACCCCTACCCCCAGGAGTCAGAGAGCACTTGAGTTAATAGGTTTCTCATCTTGTCTCCTTGAACTAAATCTGGAATGATCACATGGAGTGGATGACGTCCTAGGTGAATGTATGTTGATACAGGCCACGCACGCCATGTCAAGGATCCTGATGCCTCAGACTGTGGGGGCAGCAAACCCCTCCCCAGGCAGGAGGGCTTAGAGGGCGGCAAAGCAAGGGTTGAAAGTGTGTGCAGAAAGTGTTCAGCATCGCTTCCTCCTCACTCCCCACAGTTTATGGCCTGAAGTCTGCTCCCTACGGAGACTAACACCACTCTTACCAAAATGCGCTAACCCGCCTTGTTCATCTGTATGCATGGAGCCCGCCCCACGGTACAATTCTATATGAATATGCTGAGCTTCTGGGGGTGCTGTGGCTTCTCCATCTGAGCGCCAAGCCCACCTGATCCCAGCTTTTCTGTGTCCGTCCTTTTTCTTCATTCCCTCTGTTCCAGTTAGGTTCAAACCCTGAAGCCGGGTAAGGACTGGATGATGGGTCATGTCTAGTTCTGTGGCAGACCGGGAGAGAGGCAGACCAGATTCAAAGGGTCACCAAGTCATAGCAGAGAGGGACAGCGGGACAAGAGCGTTTGCTGAGGGTCACCGCTGCTCGGGGCAGACCTTTAGTTTTCTGTTCCCATGTTCCTCACTGTTTAGATGCTCACACAAGCTTTCCTCTCGTGTGTTCCTCTTGCGGTGAGGAAAAACACCTTGAAGTACCTAAGAATGGTTCTAATGGCGTGCAGCAGCTTAACGCAGCAAGAATTCTGGTATTTTTCAGAGCTGCTTCAAGTTAAAGCAGGACTTTAGTATGAAGTTTACGTTTGTATTAGTCACTGCCCCCTCCCAGGCAAACTCAACATGACCTCATGGGGAGCAGAGTGGGGGTTGGGGGGGAGTCTCACTTTTCTAATCTGTCATGTTTATAGCTCTCTGGCTGCTTTAAATCACAAAGCACACATTTATAATATCCCTCATTAAACACCATAAATAAAGGGGAAACCACACGGAGTTGGCCTGCTAAATGTCCCGTTGCCTTCCCAGCTCCTCAGTTTCCTCAAAGACAAGAATGAGGCATGCCTGTCCGCCTCTGCAGGGCCAGCCTGCCGGACAGGACCTCGCCCTCCCCTGCCTGCCTTTCTGCTTTTTGTTCAGGGCTGCAGAGGAACAGGAAAACCTGCTTTCCTGCTTTCTCAATACTAAGTGGGTTGGTCCTGCAAGGGCAAACATCCCCTCCGAGTACACCCCAAAACTCCACAGGACAGAAACGAAAGCTGGTCCTCCAGTTGAGGGCTGCCCCCGCACTTGTGGCGCCTTACCCCGTCACCCTGGGAAGCCCCGCTGGCATCCCCAAACACTCCAGGTCAGCCTGGCATCCCCGAACACTCCAGCCTTCTCAGGAAGACAAACTGGCCCCGTCAGATAAAGGACGGAATTAGGAAAAGGCATAGGAACAGGGAAGCACTGCCCAGAAAACAGTGCACAGGGGACTCATTCTCTCGCAAGACTGGGGAACAAAGGGACAGAGGGCTGTTAAGCCCAGCAGGCCACATCTATAGATTCAAGGCAGAGAGGAACAGGGGCAAAGATCAGACAGGAGCTTAGATACCTCCACAGGTATGGCTGTCTCTTCTCAGTCAGTAAGCCAACAGGCCCCAATCAGACTGTGAGGAGCCCCTCCCCCATCCAAACAAATGCTGGAGAGCCTGACCTGATGCCAGGGTCCAAGTGCCCACACCCCTCTGCCAGTCTAACTCCCTTCAAGCCGTCAGGGTTCTCCACGGCAGGTGCTAAGGTGAGCACCCGTCTGCCTCCCTCTATCCTGACCACTTCGAATAAAACACCCCCCACCTGTTTCCCTGACAGGTCTGGAGCAACATTCTGCGGACTGTGTGGAGAAGGGCCACTTTCTTCTCCAGTACCCTGTGGACCAATGCTTTTACAAAATACAAAAAGTAATTAATAAGTGAAATAAACAAGGACATGTAAAATATAATTCCAAATTCTCTGTTAGTTTCAATAGATTATAAGCATCTACACATTTATTCGCTTTTGCTTTAGGCAGGGTTTTTCTACATAGCCCTGCCAGGCCTAGAGTTTTGTATGTCGACCAGGCTGGCCCGGAACTCACAGAGATCCTCCTGCCTCTGTCTTCGGAGTGCTGGGATTAAAGGTGTGCGCCACCACATCCAGTCTATAGACGTTTATTCTTAATTTTTATAGCTCTCTCGTCACATACAATTCACACCCACAATTCACACCTGCATGCACAATCCACCCCTACACACACAATGCACCCCTACACGCCTGGTTCACACTACAAGACAGCCTTCAGCGTGAGACGGAAACCACACCTTAACTTCCTTCTGCTAAGACGGACTGAGTCTTCTATTTGGAATAAATGTTCCCTGATCCTCTTCCTTCAACCACCTTTCTTCTGGGCTGCACCGATGTCTTTGTAGGAGGAGAATCAAGAATAACTGAGTTATTGGGAAGGGAAGGAAGTAGCCGAGCACTGAAGGGGGGCGGGGGGGATGGACCCATCCTTCTGGGGCAAGGCCAGAGACCCTGAGAGGAAGACATGAGCGGCAGTCACCCCTGCGACCGTATTAACTAGGAGGCAGGCAGCAGCCATGGTGTTAGGGCACCCACGGAAGACGGTGTTTCAAAGAGACGAGACCTGCAACCACATGCAGCCAAGGGATCCAGGAGGAAGGCGAACACATGCATCCATCTGTAATTCGCCAGTCTACACGGTGAAAACACAGGAGACCGTCACATCCAAAACAGAACTCGGCCCCAGACACACAATAACTGCATCTCCCTCTGCGCATCTACAACAAGTCAACTATAGGACCGTGCATGAGACAGGAGGCACGCTACCAGACTGCACAGCCTTTCTCTAAATGACTGTTTAGGAGGCCACTGTGTACAAGGTGCCCTTTCATTTTCCCTTAAAGAAAAGAATGTACAGTCTCAGGACTCTGCAGGCTGAGGATGGTGAACTAGGAGTTCTAGGCCAGTCTGGGCTACATAGAGAAACCCAGGCTAACCTGGGGGAAGGAGGACCGGGGAGGGGGAGGAGAAAGGGAAAAAAAGAGGAGGAGGGGAGAGAGACAGAGTCATAAAGATTGATCAGAACATTGGATAAAAATTCAGAATGTCAGCCATGTGAAGACCCATGGGTAGAAAACAGCCAGGTAGGGGAGGTGTACCCACAGTTAAGCCGGCATTGGCCAGGGCTGGGTGGACTAGCTGGATGGCTTTTAAAGCACTCTGAAAAATGAAGGTCCCTAATGGTTCGCTGCTAATCCTGCCTTTGGTGAGGAATCTCATCTGTCTAGGACAGTTTATCTGGAAGCAGATACTTCTACACTCTCCCCAGGCCCGGGCAGCAGGGGGTGTTCTCGGATTTCTGTCTCACAGGCCTCCTGGTTCTTCAGGTCACGCATGGCTGAAATCTAAGGTTATCCTTAATACCTCCTGCCTAGGGCACCCTCGCCTCGCCAGGGAGCAAATTTACCACCGTCTGGTGGTGAAGAGGACTCGTGAGCACAGACACAGACACAGGCACACACATACACTCACAGGCACAGGCACGCGCACACACACATACACTCACAGGCACAGGCACGCGCACACACACATACACTCACAGGCACAGGCACGCGCACACACACACACACTCACAGGCACAGGCACGCGCACACACACATACACTCACAGGCACAGGCACGCGCACACACACATACACTCACAGGCACACACGCGTGCACACACACACATCTAATTGAAAAGATGAGTCTGCATTAGGAGTACTGGTTGCTCTTCTAGGGGACTAGGCTTCAGTTCCTATCACCCACATGACCGCTCACAGCAGTCTGTAACTCCAGTTCCACGGGATCCGAGAGCCTCTCCTGCTTTCCATGGGCACCCTACACATACATGGTAGGGAGACAGACATGCAAGCAAAACACTCAAAACATAAAATACATTCTGCTTTTAAAAAGAATCAAATTGGCTCTGTCTCCAATATTTCTTCCTGTGTATGTGTCTACAGCGTGGGTATGGGCATGGTGTGTGCACTTGTCGTGGGGGGAGGGGACGGCACACGGAAGTAGAAGTCAGGCTTCCCCCTCCATCGCCTCCGACCTTGTCATCAGGGACGGTACACAGAAGTTGATCTCAGGTGTCCCCTCCTTCACCCCCGACCTTGGTTTTTGAGACATGACCTCTCGCTGAACCTGGAACTTGCCGACACAGCTAGACGGACTGTCCAGCCAACTCCAGGGATGCCTGTGCCCTCCTCACCGTTAATTCCAGGTCCATACAGCCACGCCTGGCCTTTTATATGGATGTTGGGGATACAAACACAGGTGTGCTCTCAAGGCAATCATTTTGACCAGCTGAGCCGTCTCCCCGGCTTCCTGAAACATCTCACGCATGACTTATACCTCCTCTCAAATTATGGCGAAAGTTTAAGTAACATCTAAATCCACCTCAGTACCCATCCATGTCCGGTCACCAGACCCCAGGCACAGTCACTGTACCCATCCATGTCCGGTCACCAGACCCCAGGCACAGTCACTGTACCCATCCATGTCCGGTCACCAGACCCCAGGCACAGTCACTGTACCCATCCATGTCCGGTCACCAGACCCCAGGCACAGTCACCGTACTCCACAGCAGACTCCAACCTCGGGGTCTTCCATCACAAAAGCCCATCACAAGAACAGTCAACCCTCCACATCTGCCTTTGTCCACCCTTCCCAAGCCTGGGTGGCTGAATCTGCACCCCAAATCTCCTTACGACTCAGCAGACTCCACCATCCCCGACTCCCCAAATACACACCACGATTGCTTTCCTCTAAGCCCCCATTCCCGTCATTCCCTCCAGAATAGCTCTCCCATCCCAGATCTACTTCCAGCTATAAATGCAATCTCGGCTGGGTTCTCCGAGTCTGTCTTCTTTCGGAGTCCCCACCTGGAGGTCACACCTCTCTCCTGAGGTCCCTTCCACATTTTACTTCCGCCTCCCCAACGACAGCAGCCTATATAAAGTTTATTTGACAATCCTTCTCCCATCTTGGTCTGTGCACAGATGGGACAGAATACTTTCCATCCTGGCTCACCAAAACACCTGCCCCACACTGGGCGCACAGCACTCTTGGCACATGACAGAGACGCAACAGATGCGTTCACGTCACAGATACACAGGTGACATGAAGAAGCCCTGTAGGTAAAGCACTGGCTGTGCACTCGTGAAGATCTGAGTTCAAATCCCAGGACCCCTGTAAAAAAGTCAAGAAGGGCTCTATGAGCCTGTAACCCCAGTGCTGGGGGCGGGGGCAAAGACAGGCGGATCCTGGGCCTAAAAAAAAACAAAGAATTCAGTTCAGGGAGAGACCTCATCTCAAGGAGGACGTAACGCCCTCCTCTGTCTTTGCCACGCATGTACACAGGCATGTGCGCCCTCATACTCCCACACACACAAAGCACGCATGTACATACACACACACGTGTTCATACACATAACCTATTAAGATTATTCAAAGCAGGTTTTCAAGCATTCATAATAAAATTACATATTTTATACCTTCTATTTCCCAAAAGGCTGAGCTCAATTCTCCCACAATTTGACCCGGGCTGGTCACAACCTCCATTTTTCTTTTTTTTTTTTTTTTTTTTTTTTTTTGTTTTTCG